>NC_036246.1:6420980-6436076 GCF_002742605.1 Olea europaea var. sylvestris
ACTTTACATGCAAAACATTTCATTTTGTAAATGTGTATTTTAAAATCATATTTAAAAAAAAAAAAAAGCTTTTGAGTAATGGTTGTCAAATAGGGACTAAAAGACATGTAAGTGCTTATTTGTGCCCCATTATTTGTAAGTAATGTATTGTGGGATAGTGATGGATGTTGAAATGTGTGATTAAAAAATAATTTTTTTATTTACGTGTAATATTATTTTAATGAAGAATGTGTGGTTGAAAATGAGTACTGTAAAAAAATAATGTGCTAGAATGTGAAAAAGTAGCCTAAGGGGGTGTATTCAATTGAAATTTTTGAAGACTTTGATGGACTTTTTTTTTAAGTGATGACTTTTGTAAATTTCGTGAATCTTTTATACATTTATATGGAATTAGTGGAAATCTTTCGTAGACTTTTATGGACTTTCATTTTAAAATTTTTATATACTTTTGTAGAATTCAAAAGACTTTTAAAAACTTTCATTTGAAATAAAATTCACGTGGATCTAGTATAATTGTGTGAAATTATCACATAGGAGGTGTCAGTTCCCACAATTCCTCATCATTCACATTCTTCTTCCCATATAATAAAAATATTTGAAAAATAAAAATTTAATACCTTAATTAAATAAATAATAATAAAAATTATACATATATATGATTCAATATTATTAGTATAGTATACTTTTAAAAATAAATAAAAATCAATATATTTAAATTTAATTATAATTTTTTTATATAAATAAAAATAGATATTTTTCACCAAAAAAAAATTGAATGAAAAATGGGAAAAAAAAAAGCTACAGGAATCCAATTTATTTTTTTTAATTGAAAATAGAGATAAATAATAAGAGAAAGAAAGAAAGAAAGAAAGATAGATAGATGGAAACAAATATAATCAATATAAAAAATAATTTTAATCATCCTTCCATAGAAGGTTAAAGGAAAAAAAAATAAAAAATAAAAAATTGTGAAAGTCTTCCAAAATCTAATGATTAATGAGAGACAAATTTTAATATTTTATATGAGTATTTTTTTCTTAAAAGTTAGTACTCAAGAGACTTTTATAAAAGTTCTAAAAGTCATTAAAATTTGAATACTCCAAAACTTATGGAAACTTCTAAAAAATTTTAATTGAATACACCGTAACTTTAGAAAGTCTCAAAAAGTCTCAATTCAATACTCCTAAACTTTTAAATCTCAAGAAGTCATTAAAAGTCTCAATTGAATACAGCTCTCTAAAAAAAATTTGTGAAAGTCTCTCAAAATCTCGTAACTTATGAGGGACAAATTTTAAGATTTTATATGAGTATTTTCTAATTAAAAATTAGTATTCAAGAGACTTTTATGAAAGTTATTAAAATCTGAATACTCCAACATTTATAGAGACTTCTAAAAAGTCTCAATTGAATATATCATAACTTTTAGAGAGTCTTAATTGAATACCCTTAAATTTTTAAATCACTTTTTAATTTTTTATTTTATTTTATTTATTTTACTTCTTTATTCACGTGGGCAAATTAGATTCTTCAATTAAGGCTTGCTTATGACATATGAGCCTCCACTAGCCTGTTTAGAAATACTGTCTTAACGCAGTTTGAAATGTCATCCAAATAGTTGAATTGGACGGTTCAACTAATCAATATTCTGTAGCGAGAAAGTCCGAACTATGGAATATATATATATATATATATAAAATTAAGTCATAATTGATAAAAGCAAAAAATAAAAAATAATAAATAAATAATAATAATGATGATGATTGTTATGCTTATAAATTAAATTATTTGTGAAATATTAAAAGTAATTTGCAAATAAAATGTACTAGTAAGAAGACAATCCATTTCGTTAGTGAGATTGATCTAATAGTACTTGACGAGTTAAAGATACATGTGCTTCTTCCCTTAAATTCTCTACTTCTTCACTAATATATACAAAAGGGGACTGATAGAAGGAGTGGTCGAAAATTAAGCGCTTATCCCCTGACCCATTAATACCGTAGCATTTTTTTATGCGAAGTTAAGTTTTAAAATGTTATGTTTAACTATTTATGTTCTTCGGAATATTCTGACTACTTTTTATAATGTGACATACATGATACAACTATGCAATTAACCTAACCAACCCCTTATTTATATGGAATAATTGAACGAAGGAGAATCACATTCCTTTCGTTTCATTTTGATATGCCTAGTGTAAATGAAATAATAGCATATAAGCATCTTGTACACTGAAATTTAAAGAACATATATAAAATTATTATATATAATATACTTCAAAATCGAATTTACACAAAAATCATAAGCAAAGCTAACATTTAAATAATGGCTCTCGTTTTTGACTATATGATATCATTCAAGGGGAAGAGTTGATTTCTATAGATAAAATGTGAATAACGAAGAGTGACGTGTTATACAAAATTTTATTTTTCATATTTAGATTTTGTTTAGTAGTGATTAAAATCAGATTTTGATAAATATTGATAAAAAAATGTGGTTGAAAAATTATGAATCCAATAAAATTTACGGTTAAAATTAATTATTAACTTTGATTTAGATTAAAATCTAACAACAAGTGATTAATTTCAAGTTGAACGCACCCGTTTAGGTGTCACGTAATGCAGGAATCAAGGTGGAATTGTTAAAGACGGATAGAATTTGAGTTTTGCATAATAATAAAGCCCAATATAGGTCAAGCTTGGGCTTATGTACAGGTCATATTCTGCCCAATCTGTATTTATATTATATTTCACTAATATAATAATACTAAAAACATATATAAAAATTGTATGTTTATCTCGACCTAGGTTCGGGTGGATTGATCTTGATATTTCAATATCTGAAATCACCCATTTTGTTTCCAATATTTCTTAAATGGAACCATTCATGTTCACGAAATTACTGGAATCGACCTGAACTTGAACCGTTTGATTGAAAAAATTATGATTTGACAATACAAATTATCCTTTCAATATCTAGTAGAAATAGAAAAAAAAAAATGCAACCACATAACATTTAATATCTAATATAATAGCATTCAATATCTAACAAAATATGTCATCAAATAATATCTAGCATCTATTAGAGTATAAACACAAAATTACCTACCCAAAAAAAAAAACCAAAAAACTAGAAATTGACAATAAGGAATAATAGATTCTACAAATTCTAAAAACAACATAAATTCTTTCATCTAAAAATAACATAACAATCAACACTGTTGACTTTTCTTTTCATCCTATCAATTTCATTGAATCCTATTGGGTCTTTGGACTAGGGTGGATAAATTGTGAGAAAAAAAATAACTTATAAAAAAAAGGATAAATTCGATTCTAAAGCCATCTACCCACAATTACAGTTTGGAAGGTTCGATTTTGATTATAATACCCACATCTATCTCAAACCATATGAAGTATCATATTTATTAAGCCAAACTAAGTTTTAATTGATGTTCCTTTTCTCAAATAATTTTACATTTCAATTTCCAGTCATAGAAATACAAAATAAAATTTTGAAAAAATATAATGTGACCATGCAAGGCAGCACCATCAAGTGTACACTGTATTATAAAAAAATAAAAATAAAAATAAAAAAAGGGATCATGATCTTATCTTGTTTTCAGAGATATAGAATCATATTCAGCAAGTTTAAGTTCTTGAAAGTAGAAACAAAATTATTTATTTAAATTTTGTATTCAATATTCTTCTTCGTCAGACATAAGTACACAATTATCACAAATTAACGAGTAACAACATGACCTTAACTGTTACATCTAAGAGTTAAGTTTTCAGAGTCGAGACTCAACAAAACTTGGCCTGGTGTTCTAACTATTTGGAGAGGATACACGATTAACACAATTCATTGTGAGTTCTTAACAAAGGGTTTAGCTTTATATCTCTCTCTAGGAAGAGGAGGAAGTTTAGAAAACTTAACAAAATTATCATTTTCAACATCACAAGACTGTTTGCACGAGAAAACACTCTTACTGTAATTCCCATTTCCCTTAATATGATCTCCCTTATGTCCTCCGCTGTGATTTCGAATTACACTTTTCGTGCATGCCTTTAAAGCTGCCAAGAATGGATCATCTTGCCACCGCATGCCCTTCACTGAATGGCTTCTTCTTGGAGGTTGAGACGCTGAGTACGGAGGAGGGGGCACCGGAATATTTTTTGAATTAGTATCAGAGAGGATATGAAGGGTAGTTAGGCCTATATCTATGGAGGACTTTTGGTGATTGAATTTGGGAAGTCCAGGCTTTTCTTCCCAGGAAAATGGAACACAGCCTTGTGAATGAAATTTTTTGTGACTCATTGCCCTAGAATTTAAGGGTAATGCTGAATTAATAAATGGATATATAGTACCCAGCTAGTGGCTTGCGTTGTTGGGCTATTTTCACTTACTTTCAACACTTGTTTGAGAATGAGAAATAGACCTGAGCTATAGGAGCATATTTGGTTCGTAACATCAAATGAAATTCAAAAATATATTATGTTAAAGAAGTTTAAAATTTTGTACATAAATTTCCAAAAACTTTAAAATGTTGTGAGGGCTGTCTCCATCCAAATCCCTTATGCTCCTCTCCTGATGCAATAACAACCAATTTTTGAATTATTGTCTAAGAAAAGAATGTTGTTGATGACTCGTGAGACAAATTGCAAGAACTTAGTCAATAATATCTTCTTAAACTATCATGATGACTTAAAAGATAGGTAGATTAATTAAGCAACTTATATATAACTATTGAATTATTAGCATCAAGAAGTTGCTGGTCATGTTAGTTGAAAGAGTTTAAAAATTAATAATTAATTGTTGACTATAAAAATTTACTTTTTTTTTTCTGAATGAATAGTTTTTGAAATGGATATTAGTCATCAATCTAATTCTGAGATAAATATATTGTAACCATACTAACAAAAGTTGTGAACCATTTTATTGTTCTACAATTGAGTTTAGTATGTAGATTGATAAATGTAATTTATACACTTTTTTAGGGCATTAAATTTGAGTATTTGTTAATGAATTTTATGAAATATGGTTTAATCCTATGTAAATAATATTGGTAGGTAACAATCAATGAAAGAGGCGGGAGTAAGGAAAATAAGCAAGAAAAGGGCTCAATTGCATTAAATACAAAGTTTGGGGGGGACTAAAATGCAATAATTCAAAAATTGAGTGCCAAAAGTCAATTGGAGTAGAAGAGAAGTCAATGGAATGGGAAATTGTCGAAAAAGATAAAATTACACACGTGAGAAAGTTCAGGGATCAATTTGCCAAAAAATTTGTACCATGCATACACATGGACCTACAAGCCTTACATACGCAAGGACACGAAAAGCACTACCTAAAGCCAAATTTATTGTATTGTGTATATAGTCGCTTTGAATTCCGTTTCATTATTTTATTTTTGAAACTTTTGATATGCAATCGTTTGACACCTTACATATACTATAAGTCGTCCAAAACATATGGAGAGCTGTGTATCATTATATTAAGAGCTTAAAAGGTGATTTTACATTGAAGAATCAAGAAATTCATCATTTGGGTTGAAGGTTAAAGTGAAGAATTGGAGCTTTCAAATTCTTCACCATATTTCTTGTCTCAGGTGATGCCTTTTCTTATTCTTTTATGTATTTTTCATATGGTTATGCTACGCTAAACAACTTATATATTGGATGGATGACAAAGCTTTTTGATTTGTTGTTTTAATTCAAGACTTATCCTTTTTTAAGTTGATTATTGTGTTTGTAGTTTGATATGCATTAAGTTTTCTTGTTTAAATGTTTGCACGCCATTTAGACAATTAAGTTTCTTACTTGTAGTGTCGAAAAACTCACAATAAGTAGAAAGTTGTGTGTTTAACACACGGGACAATATATATTAGGAATAATGTTTATGATGTGTGCATTCACATGTGATAATCCGATAATTCAATTCAAGCTTTGCATATGAATTCGGACTAAGAATATGATCGACCGTGTTAAGTATAGATTTGATATATCTTGAAAAACAAAATTAAATATAAATTGATTATCAATCGTTACAAATAAATTAACCACACTAATTAACATAAGTGGAGAATTAGAACTAGACATCCATTAGTAGATTAAAAAATATAATACAATTATCTCATATTTGATAGAACTTAGAAGAATTCATCTTTACTGCTTTCGTAGATAATTAGAATAATCATAACAATCAAATCAATTTTTTAGATTACAATAGATTAAACTTGGTAAACATTAGTATATTAGAGTTGAATATCATTCCTTGTGTGATGACATATGTAGCTCACTACGTATTACTTGTCACGATCCCGTACACTTTCGAAATTTTCTCAAACATAAATACTACTCGACTGAAGTCAATGAGCAACGTTATTATCTAAGTTGAGCAACACGATGAACCTATCAAAACAATTTTCTTTTTGTTTTTCTTTATTTCTCAACTATGGTCAAATAACAATTCTATTATTTGATTTCAATCTTAATCAAGAAATGTAATGAAAATACTGTCTATCAACTAAAGTCATCATTCTTGAACCATATCTTCCATTCCATTGATGCCAAGTATGTGACTATCAACAATAAAACAAAACTTGTATCAGAGTATTTCAAAATGGTATCGATACCGCCCTTACTACTAGCTAGTAGAATCCCACACACGAGGTATTAATTAAAAATAGAGAAAATTACAGCAGCAATCCCTAATCTTTTCATTTTTTTGCAGACTTTACTTTAATCTTTATTTTGTGTCAACGGAGATTCCTAACCTTTCATAAATATGCACCTAAAGTCTATATGGACGAAGATCGTCCAAAATACCATCAGTTGATCTGAAAAATTAAGGAATCAACATCCAATAAAACTGTCCAAAATATCGTCCAAAAAGGTATCAACATCCAATAAAATCGTTGCGATAGCAGATAGTTCAAGAAATTTTCTCAATCAACTGATGGTATTTTGGACAATTTCTGTCCAGATAGACCTCGAGTGCATATTTATGAAAGGTTAGAAACTTTTGCTAGCACAAAATGAAGGTTGGGATAAAGTCAGCAAAAAAATGAAAAGATTAGGGACCGCTTATGCAATTTTCCCTTAAAAATATGTGAAATAATTCCATGAATGGTTATATGCAATGTTTTAGTGCCTCTAGCATTGATTACAGAAAAATTATAATTAATTTCTACTCCAAAGGCTAGCCTGCCCTAATTCAGTATGGACTTAATTTGCGGACAGTTCTTTTGATTATGTGGAAAGTACACCTACCCAAAATACCTAAAGTTTTAAAATGACCAATTCAAAAATCAGATTTGAAAATAAAAATAAATAATAATTTAGACTTTTTAATATTATGAAATTAAATAAATCTACAAACCTACCACTCACCGAAACCCTCACCCTACCCATTTTCAAATCTTAAAACATTTTCATCTCTTCTCCCTCTCTTTCTTTTCCCTTATCTCCCCTCTCCACTCTCTGTTGCCTTCTGATGACTCATCGTAGCGAAAAATGCAATTGCACTCCGACAATACATTGCAGCCGCGTGCAACCACTCCCTGTACCACTCAGTCGCTCGACCGTATACTTGATAGAGAGGCATTGCACGCGACGACAACTTTTGGCGATGAGCAGGGCTGTTGAGGCATTGTTTTTGTGGGTGATATTTGGGGTTTGGGGCAAAGTTTCTTCCTTCTCCTATCTGTTTTTTGTAGGTGATGTGACGAGGTGATGATGGTGGTGGTTTTGGATTGGTGGTTGTACAATGGTTTTATTACTTTTGTTTTGCTTTTGATTATGAATCTTTTGTTTTGCAATTGGTGGTGGCGGTGGTTTTTGGGGGGTTTTTTTTTTGTTGGTGGTGGTGCAGGTGGATTTGACAATGTTGATGGTGGATTTTGGCGATGGATCTCACGCTGTTGGCGGTGGTGAAGACTGAAGTGGTGGCGGCAAATGGTTGTGGTGCATGTGGTGTTAGTGGCAGCGACGATCGAGTGGGTCAAAAAGTGTGTGACCTATAAATTTGTTAATTATGATCAATAAATTGATTAATTTTATGACGAATAAATAATATAAGACATAAAAAATGTGATTGTGACTCAACTCAAAATTTATTAAATTGTAATAAAAAATAATTTGTTACCAATCAATTTGATAATTCGTAATAGATAAATGAATTGTGACCTATAGAATTTTTTATTTTGTGATTGATGATAAAATTATTTATTTGTGATCGAAAAATAATTTGTGGTCTATAAAATTTTTGATTTTTTTTATCAAAAATAATTTATAAAGTTACAAATTATTTTGAAAGCTTATGACCAAATTGTATAGAATTGTGATTTTAATATATTTAGTTAATAAAATAAAATTTTAATTAATTATTTCATAAAGAAAATTTAATAATATCTGATTTTTGAAGTTTTAAAACTTGTTTCTTAGTTTTAAAATGGATTATAATTAAACTCTTAGATATGAAAATTTCTCTTTAATTATTCCTTGTCTATAACTATTCACTGAGTCTGAGTCCTCTTTGATTTAGAAAAAAAAAACTGTTGATAAACATTTAAATCAAAGTCAATAATTAATTTTAACTATACATTTAATGAGATTCACAACTTTATCAACTATTTAACCACACATTTTATCGACTTTTATCAAAATCTACTAAAATATTTATTTTGACAAAATTAAACAAAATTGAGAGTGCTCACATCTTATGTTATTAACGTAGCCCTTATTTGATCCACATTATCTAAATTTCATTTTTTAAACTCATTTTCAATTGTACATTTTGACAATAAATATTTTACACGTAAATCCAAAACATTTTCTTCTTTTTAACTATACATTTTCCAATAATTTTTATTTCAAAACTCTTTTATTTCTCAACTGTGGTTGAATAACAATTCTATTAATTGATTTCAATATTAATCAAGAAATGTAAGGGAAATACTATCTATCAACTAAAGTCATCATTCTTGAATCATATCTTCCATTCCATTGGTGCCAAGTATGTGACTATCAACAATAAAAACAATAAAACAATACTTGTAGCCCCACGGGGTACAGTTCAACTGGTAGATCAATCAACATTTGTTTTGCTTCCAGCGGTAGGGTGAAGGTTCGAATTTTGGTGGGAACCTGGGGCCAGATTTATTTTGGTATGGAGCAATCACTTTGAAGGAGGATCTCTTGTGCGCAGAAGTGTACAGGCTGTGGGGAAACCTGTGATCCAGTTGAGGCATAACCCGCGATTTACCCCCTTCAAAGTTCTGGGAGCAAGGATCTTAGGGGTCCAAAATTTAGTCTAGTGTAAGCTGGAATATCTAGATATACCAAAAAAAAATAAAAAAAATAAAAATAAAAATAAAAAAACAATACTTGTATCAGAGTATTTCAAAATGGTACCGATCCCGTCCTTACTGCTAGCTACTAAAACCCCACACGAGGTATTAGTTAAGAATACGCGAAATAGTTCTATGAATGGTTATATGCAATGTTTGTACCGTTGATTACCCAAAAATTATAATTGATTTCTACTACAAAGGCTAGCCTGTCCTAATTCAGTATGGAATTGGCCTGCGGACGGTTCTTTTGATTATGGAAATTACATCTACCAAAAGTTTTAAAATGACCAATTCAAAAATCAGATTTGAATATCTTTTGTTCAAAAATAAATAATAATTTAAACATTTTAATATTATAAAATCTAATAAATCTACAAACCCACCACTCACCAAAACGGTAAAACCCTCATCCCATCCAATTTCAAACCCTAAAACAATTTCATCTCTTTCCCCTCCCCCTCTCTTTCCTAGGGTTGGCAACGGTTCGGTTATGGGTCGGCTCGGCCAAAACCATAACCGCACCACCAATTTTTGACCATACCATAACCGCACCATAGCCACGTAAATCGGTTCGGTTTGATTCGGTTCGTATCTCGGTTTGGCACGGTTCGGTTCGGTTAATAACCACGAAAATAAATTATTTTTTATAGATTCATCTGTCAAATTGATATAAAACAATTTATGAAAAAAGTCAATGAAAACAAAAATACAATATTCCAAACGAAAATGCAAATAATATTCCAAACGTAAATACAAACATTATCCTAATTTCAATTGTAAAATACAAATTTAACAAACAATATTATAAATATAATAATAATAAATTTTTCCTTCATTCTTAATTGTTGTGCATCGAAGTTACTTGATTCATTCTTCTCTACAAGTCTTACTAGCATAGATCAGCATTCAAAGTTGATTCCTATTCATCTTTGGCAATACTGGCACGTCTAGAAAAACATCGAACTCTGTTTTTACATGATCAACAGTAATAGAATAGCTAACAAATGTAACAAATTTTCGGAAGCGACGACGACTTGGACCGTAGAGGCAGTGGAGTCGTGCGTGAGTTTGTGGTTTGTGGAGAGTAGGGTTTGCATTTATATACCGTCATACTAATGCTATTATAGGCTAATGGTAAGTGGGCTGGTCAAATGAGTCAGGTGGATATAATGAGGAGGGGAGGGATTTTGTTTTGGTCTGGATATAAAAGTAGTGTAAAGCCCATAATTAATTCAATTGTGTTTTTTTTAGCGGGTAATCGGTTCGGTTTCGGTTCGACGACGTAAATACCATACCCGCACCATTACGAACCGGTTCATTAAAATCAAAACCATATCCACCCCGTTGCACCATCGGTTCGATTTTTTTCGCCCCCTTCGGTTCGGTTAACCGCGGTTTTCGATTTTGACGGTTCAAATTGCCATCTCTACTCTTTCCCCCTTATCTCTTCTCTCCACTCTCTGTCGCCTACCGTTGACTTACCGTAGCGAAAATGTGATCGCACTCCGATAATACATAGCAGCCGCGCGCAATCACTCTCTGTACCTCTCAATCGCTCAATCATGCACGTGGCAAAGAGGCGCTACGTGTGACGACAACTTTCGACAATGAGCAGGGCTGTTGAGGCATTGTTTTTGTGGGTGATATTTGGGGTTTGGGGTCTGGTTTTTTCTCCTACCTATTTTTTTGTTGGTGATTATTGGTTGGTGATGCAGCGACGGTGATGATGGTGGTTGTGGTTTTGGTTTTGGATTGGTAGTTTTACATTGATTTTGTTACTCTTGTTTTACCTTTGATTATGAATCTTTGGTTTTACAGTTGGTGGTGGAAGCGATTTTTGGGGTGTTTTTGTTGGTGGTGGTATAGGTGGATCTGGCGATGTTGGTGGTGCATTTTGGTGGTGGTGAGGTGGTGTGGCAGTGGATTTGACGCTGTTGGCGGTGGTGAAGTGGTGGCCGCTAATGGTTGTAGTGCATGTGGTGTTGGTGGCAGCGAGCGGGTCAAAAAGGGTTTGTGACTAATAAATTGGTTAATTGCAATTAATAAATTAGCCGACAAATATAAAATGTGATTATGACTCACAATTTATTAAATTGTAATTGAAAATTAATTTGTAATCAATTAATTTGATAATTTGTGAACATTAAATAAGTCGGACTTATAAAATTTGTGATTTGTAACAGATAAATGAATTGTGACTTTTAAAATTTTTAATTTTGTGATCGATGAATAAATTATGCCTATGAAATTATTTATTTCTGATCACGAAATAATTTGTGATCTATAAAAATTTTTATTTTTAATAAAAAAATAATTTGTAAATATACAAAATATTTCGAAAATTTATTACCAAATTGTATAGAATTGTGATTTTAATATATTTAATTAATAAAAAAATTTTAATTAATTATTTCATAAATAAAATTTAATAATATCTAATTTTTGAAGTTTTAAAACTTGTTTCGTACTTTTAAAATGAATCATAGTTAAACTCTTAGATATAAAATTTTCCCTTTGATTATTCCTTGTCTATAACTGTTTACTGAGTTTGAGTCCTATTTGATTTAGATAAAAAAAAAAAAGTACATAAAAATTTAAATCAAAGTTAAAAATTAATTTTAACCATACATTTAATGAGATTCACAACTTTATCAACTTTTTAATCACACATTTTATTAACTTTTCTTAAAATCTACTAAAAATCTTATTTTGACAAAATCAAAGAGAACTAAGAGTGCTCACATCTTATGTTGTTAACGTAGCCCCTATTTGATCCACATTATCTAAAAATTCATTTTTTTTAAACTCATTTTCAATTGTACATTCCCTAAATAAAATAATTTGCACGTAAATCCAAAACATTTTTCTTTTTCTCTAATAATTTTTATTACAAAACTAGTTTTCAACCAAAAAAAAAAAAAATTTGAAAAAAGGAGGGGGGGTGGGGGGAGTGCTCAAACTTAGGCTTATTGTTTTTGTCCATTCACGTTCACTAGAAGTCTCGACAATTTATTTTCAAATTTTCATTTGTGTTTGAATTTATAGATGATTATGTAAGGTCATGTATTATTTGGTGCCAAGTCTCGACTTTTATAATATCAAAAGAACAACTAACTTCTTGGCATGCTAGTGTCATGTTTGGCGAGGAGAAATAATAGAAGTTAAAAATTTTGTTTATCATATCGCCAATTTCAATATTGTGTAATAAACATACAATAAATACAGATAAATCAGTAATTTGCTCCATGATTATGCTCGTACTCTACTATTTTCATTGAACTGAAGTACCATTTTGCTATGATAATTGATCGATTTGAAAGTGTGCTATTGTTTACTCATCGCTTAAATATACATAGAATTTGGAAGTTGTGAATGTGGACGCAAGGAAGCCAATTAGTTGGCAAAGGCACCACTTATTACCCAGAATATACTAAGGGTCCATTTGATTGTAAAGATGGAATTTGGGTGGAAAGAAAACGAATTTCAGGAAATTGAATTGCCTAAAAATTATTTTCTTGATAATTGTAAATTATTGTGTTTGATTAGTATAATTTTTCACTTGAGAAATGATGAAATAATTTTTTTTTTTTTGTGTTCTTTTAACTTTGTTTTACATGAAATTTGTCAATTAAAGAGATTAATTTACTGATATTAGGAATGAAATTTGTTTTCATTGCCAAAACAAAAAAAATAAAAAATTCAAGAAAATCATTTATCTTTTGATGTTCGTTTGACTTTATTTTACATGAAAATTGTCAATTAACGGGAAATATTTTTTTACAATAATTCTTAGAATTTGTTTCCATTAAAAAAAATAAAAAAAAGACGTCAACTACCTGGAAAATCAATTCCCACCATCCCACAAAAGCTAGACAACTACAACTCCCAAGAGATTCAAGAACTTGATTTCTATGGAAAATATAACACTGTCAAACACACAAAAGTTTGAAATTGACATCCTAATTCCATTTTATCTAGAAAATTGGTGCATAAGCTCTCGTTATTTAGCGCTTAGTTTGATTCTCATTCTTCTAAAATTTTATTTTTTCAAAATTCATTTTCAATCATACATTTTTTAATAAAATAATATTACACGCAAATTCAAAACTTCTTTAATTTTTAACTACACATTCTCTATCAATATACTATTCAAATTATATTATTTCCCCCAAAATGGGAATCAAACAAGGACTTAGTTCTTTTGTGACGATTCAGACTTAAGCTCAAGTCGTTCTCTTACATAGGGTACACTTCTGCTTATTTATATTAAAATTCATAATAAACTATGAATAATTCTTAGGTGAATATTGTAGAATCAAGTCAATATTTTGTTCAAGATCCATGACCGAACCCATTTAAGACAACTTCTCAATATAACCAATCAACTTCAATACATGAGCACCGATTAAAGACCCTGCTAACATTTGGCACTGGTATGATTTCTTAGATCGTATCTTTCCACAGGTGATTGTTCATCATACATCCCCTTGAGACGAAAAATCATATTGTTAGAATCCATATCCTCATGTTGCTTTTGCAACTCCGGTGACATAGAATCAATCTAAATGCTCCAGGATTACACAAGAAAGAACTGGAAATTTATGCTTACAATAGGGTTGAGATGTCTTATCCAGATGAGTAAATCATACATTATAGAAGGCCATATACCAATATGAGCCTATTTTCTGCTTTAAAACTCTAGTAGGGATATGATAAAATAAAAAGGAAATAGAGACACATAATGAGCATGCTAAAATGTTCGGAATTCTCCTCCATCTACTTCTTGAACTAGCTTTGTTCTTGTTCTGACACTCGGATTTCATACCGATTATACACTTAAAGAGATGGAATAGCTGAACCAATTCCATTGGGAAGACTAGAATTTTTGGGTGCCCTCTTGTTGTAAGCGCTGTGACTGCTCCCTGAACTGCTGTTAGAGAGTGAGACAATGGTAGATTTCTGCAGGACACCATTGGGAGAAGAATCAAGCTGAGGGCTACTGTCATAAGCTTTCAAAGAAGACGAGCTCATGCCAGCTCCTACACTTATAGTGGTGCTTGTCAAAACCTCTCCTAATGGACCACCCATCAAATTTCCCCAGGAACCTGGCGACCAATCTAGCTGCTTTTTAAGTGAGTCGCCAATATCATTGCTTACACCCAAGCTCGTATGGATAGGGTCAAGCTCATCAGATAGCCTCGCTGTTGAGATGGTAGGTTTCTTTTGTAGAGAAGGATAACAGGATGATGAGAAATCTGAAGGAGCTACAGGGATAGACATTGAAAGTTGTGTCCAGTCTGATTTCAGTTCTCCTGGCCAGGAGACAGAGGCCCAATTAGATTGATCCTTTGGGCAATCATCAATAAAGTGACGAACTGGACGTTGATCAGTAGCATCTTGGTAATTGAAACCCAAGAAAGAACCGGAGTCCTTAGTATTCAGGTAGGAGATTCTTTGTGAAGGGTTGACAAGGGCATCTGAGCAGACAATTCCAAACTCCGAGTCAGATGATTCCTCAAATGGAACATGCTGCTTATGAGTGGAGAATGTAGCATCTTTGGCATTCAGACTGATCGTGGGCAGTATCAAGGAGTGGTCTTGAAATCCTTGCTTTCTGCTACATAATTTTTGTCAATTAGACATGATGGCAAACAAATATATCAGGCGTTTTAAAATACATTCTTTCCTTAGCAATATAAACATGCAACAACAGCCCAAAGAGCTCACTAGCTGTAATGGAAGGAGTTGAC
>NC_036246.1:6436176-6437339 GCF_002742605.1 Olea europaea var. sylvestris
GAGAGAGAGAGAGAGAGAGAATTAGGTACTTGTGGCCCCTCATTACAAAAAAATTATATGATTATGAAATAAAACGTAATATAAAATAGAAGATAATTAATTACGAAAAGAACATAGAAATATCCACTGTAAAAATTAGCTTAATTGAGATCAACAGTTTTGGACCCACATTGAAAGAGGACGTAAAAGGAATACAATGAATAAAACTAGTTTTCTACTAAGAAAAAATAAAACTGACTATCACATCAATCTTGTCTATATAAATTGACCTTTTCTCCTTGTCTTTTTCGATTTTGGAGAGCCTACTTGGAGTCTTAATTGATGAATATATATATTCATTTTCTTGTAATAAGCTTTTAGCAAAAAGGTACACTCTACAATGTGCGAATTAGCAAGGTTGGCATAAATTGAGCTTGAGTACATAATTTGGAGATTTTTATTGAAGTGTATACATCTTTCAAATGAAAATAACTCTTTATGTAAGCAAAGAGACAGTCAATACCGTCTTCATTACTTCAATAACCTGTGATCAGACATGGGTACTGGAACTACTCAAGTACCCTTAATGGCTTGTGGGGACGGTTTGTCAATGTTACCTAAGGGCTAGTCTTTGAGCTTAGACTCAATCAAGGTGCTAATTGGTTGGATTGATTGGCACCATGGCTTGTGAGGGGCGGTTTTTCAGTGTTACCTAAGGGCTAGTCTTCGAGCTTAGACTCAACTAGAGGTGCTAATTGGTTGGATTGACCAGCTCAATATACAACTTAAAGAATCAATTTATCATTAGAGTAATGTTATATCATCTCATCTTACTTCATATCGAAGTAAGTATTGTTCCCTCCTAAAAAAACAATAGGTATAAGTTGATTATGGACTCATTAGAAAGTTGAGCGAAATATGGTGACATCGGTTGTTTTGTAGCTAGGTTAGGCATATAAATGGCTGATCTTTTTTCACAAAATATTCAGCATAAAATTGAAAACATTGGTCTAAGCACAAAAGACTAATGAAAAAGAAGCCGCAGAAAGGCATCAATGATATATATGGTTTCCCTACAAAAGACTGCAGATTAGAATGAGAGAGAATTTGTGGGGGTGGCCTACAAAGATTAATTTGCATGAACTTTATATATAAGTAAACGTATAAATATGCAATAATTGTAG
>NC_036246.1:6438721-6443859 GCF_002742605.1 Olea europaea var. sylvestris
TAATGATGTACCACCCATCAGGACATGCATAAAAAATGATGCTTCGAAGGATGATCACGACTTGATGCTTGAATTACGTAAATGTTCAAAATGATAGACCAGTTCACAAATAAAAATTTTTGTGAATACTTGTTCACATTGTGCAATATCAGATTTCTCTCTGACCTATACTATACCTCATCAACACGCACCCGGGAAGAAATAAAAAGAAACAAGGAATTCTTAATTCTTAGATAAAAAAAAAAAGAAGAAATATATACAAAAGTGAAAACGAGGGGAAAGTATACAGTTCCTTGGGAATTGTAAATAGAATCTGGATTACGTTTTAGTTATTTCCATGTTCATCCTTACAGTTAGTTAATATCACAAGCATTGTGCAACTAGACCTTGTAGATGGAAATTACCTTTTACCCAGATAAGTTATACTGCCTACAGGGGATATAACCACAGCTGTTCCCGTACAAAAAACTTCATCAGCATCAAGCAATTCCTCCACTGTAACTAACCGCTCCTCAACCTACATATCAAGAGAAAAACCTTATCATGCACTTAGCAAACTGAGCCCCTTTACCTCAGTCCCAGTGAC
Organism: Olea europaea var. sylvestris; assembly: GCF_002742605.1. Lineage (NCBI taxonomy): Eukaryota > Viridiplantae > Streptophyta > Magnoliopsida > Lamiales > Oleaceae > Olea > Olea europaea. The sequence continues at coordinate 6,439,308 of NC_036246.1, forward strand.
AAATAAAGGACAGGTGCCAAAATTTCATTAGGGCATTATTGCATTTTTTTTCTCTATTCATCTAAAAGGAAGGGTGGCAATCTGATTATTTATCCATGTGGATCTGATATGGTATACTGAAAGGATATGCAGAAGGTATTGTCATGTATCACATACAGATGCTCTGTTGTAAGTATCTCCATACATATAGTGCCAAATCTGCTTGGAAGTTGAGAGAAGTACAGTATGAGAGATCATTATATTATATGTCCCTCTCCGAAACTATAAGTGGATCCAAGAAATTAGCATGGTCGTAAAGGGGCAAATAAAATGAGGGAACCATAACATTTTCCTGGACGGCTGACCATTGTTTAATTTCCAGTGGAAGCTTATATCCTGTGATGCACGGTTGATGTTTTAGAAGCTTAGTAAATACCTGATATCCTTGACTAATAGCAACATCAATTATACTCTTTCGTGTAATGCCTGGTAGGATGGTCCCTTTTATCGCGGGAGTAGATATCACATTACCCTGAAAATAAATTGAATTGATTTGAGATTAGCTTATACATTTCTTCCTTTGTGACCTTTCACAGAAAACAAGCACTACTTACACAACATACATTTTCATACAGGATATGAGTTGGACAGGACAAAAAATATGTACAATATTTAGCCTTTGTTTGGGCTCCATTTTATTCAAAATACATTTTTCGCTCTTCTTTTCAACCACACATTCTCCAATAAAATAATGTTACACGTAACTCCAAAACTTTTCCTTCTTTTTTAACCACACAGTTTTCAAAAAATTACTATTTCAAAATACATTTTTCCTCAAAATTTGATTTTAACGGAGCACAAACAAGGGCTTACTATTTGGATGGAAGATGGAATCTTTCGTCTCACATAGATGAGAAATTCATAACGAGCCTAGTAGTTGACTAACACAACTGTGTAACTATGAAACCTTCCCAGATATGGACATTAAATGGAATTGAGAGGCTAATTCTATCAAAAGTCTCCGCATTGCTCAAACACGTCTCCAAACCAAGTGCATGATTTTATATGAACCAAGTTCACCACAACCGAGTACTCTAAGAAGAGGCTTACCATTTCACCTGAGCCCCAATATATAACAACAAGAGCTCTCCCAACAAAATCCTGGAGCTCAGCCCTTGAAACCCACCGAGTTAAGAACACAAGGCAATGTGAAATACTGATACTGGCTTATCCAGATTCCTAGGTGTATCCACATGTGTAGCACTTGGCTTCTACTCTTCCAATTCAAATCCCTATTAGTTCTTACACTAAAAGGCCCACAAATGCAACAATTCAATTACCCCAAATCAATTGTTCAAAGAGGATATCCAATTGTTTGAATTCAATCCCCAACGGTCATGTGCTTTTAAAAATGTTCTAGTGGTAGGTGGCAAGGCACGAACTTTTTTGGTGGATATACTTGGCACTCAGAAGTTCATTAGTACATATAACCTTGCCCAATACTACCTAATAGTCCTACAATATTTTTACATCAATTTGCATTAATGTTCCAGTAAAACCCAATGAACCTGGAAGCAATGGGATGATGATTGTAAAGGCACTCCAAGGCATAGACATTACTATTTACTAGAGAACATTTATCATGATAATCCAATAATGTCAATGATAACGAAGTAGATAATGATACTTGCGTGATAGGTTTTAAAACATATAATCCTGGAAAATAAAAAGAAAGAAGTTTCAAATCCCTTCAGTGAAGTAAAAACATGTATAGATATTTATGGAAGAATTTATAATTAAAGCAATTCAGTGATGAGTTCAGTAAATGTGGAATTATTAATTCACGTTACAGGTTAAGCTACAGTTACACCCCATGGTTACAGTTGGAGTAGGACTTTGGGCCTTTGATGAGAAAGAATGTGACTTGTTCAACCTCTCCTAGATGTCAAAATCTTATTCCGTGTCAAATCATCACCTTATGTAAAAGTATTTGTCAACCAAATGAGCAATTTTTTTCAACATTTATAATTTTAAAGTAACCAATATAGTTCCTAAAACCAAAGGCAGTAAATGAAATGAAGTAAAACTAAAGAATAAAATGTATAATTGTTTTAAACAATGACCTTCATCATGCAATCCATTTACAAAAACACAAGAAACACATATAAGACAATCTTTTTTAACCCCAGTATCGAGAATAATAACATATTATCCCATTATCATATATGTGATGCATTTTTGAGCTAATTCAACAAATAGTTTACCTTCACAACAAATACATTGCAAGAGGACACCTCTTCTAGATATCTTTTCTGAGCACTATCCAGATACAGAACATCAGAAAACCCTTTTGCTTTTGCAGCACTCTGAGCCTTTAGAACCTATAAAATACAGTGTAGAAAATAAAAAGGATGCATCAGAATATCACGAATCCATATTTGAAGGCTAGACTATTAAAGAAAACCTCCTTAGATTAGTTTACACAGTTCCCTTTCCTGGATATAGAGGGTAGCAGTTCACAAGTCGAGTTCAAAAATTGTTAGCTGATATGAATGCATTGCAATAATAAGTGGCTAAGCACCCTTTGCATCCTGGTTGAGCAAGGGTTTAACGCAGTTCAAAAGCAATGTGAATATTTACAGAATATTATGCACTTTGGTAAAAAGGAAAATCGAGAAAATAACCAAGAGGGGAGAAGCATAGAATATCGTGGATATCTACCAGGCTCCAGATGGAAGAGAAAGCAGAATCATTAAGTTAACATGCAGACTTTAGCAAAAGTAAAGTTCAGCATGCAAGTAAGTGTAGAGGAAGAACTCTGATGCAGCACCAATGAGACAGTTAATTGAGAAATAAAACAGAGCTATGGGGAGGGAGAATTAGAGAGGAGAAAGGAAAGGGGATTCAACAGAAGAGAAGAAAGAAAACAAGAAGAGAGAAAACACCATAAGCCATCAAAAATATTCATTCATCATTAACTGAAAATTACAATGCAAAATAGGTTTAAATAGTAAAGCAACCCTAACGAGCTTGGGCCCGAGCCCATACAAGTCCAAATTTAAATAATAATCCAAGAAAATAAATAAAGCTTAAATAAAATAAGTAAACATTGTCCGATGTCTTCATCAACTCTCCCGAGGTGGCAGAAAAACTCGACCCTGTCAAATTGATAGATAGTATAGGCTGCAGTCAATCTCATACTCCAAATGTTTCAAGTCAAGCCACGGGGGACGATTTTTCTGACGAACCAAGTAACGAAATTCCATAATTGATAGTACTGAAAACTGTAGCTTATTTCCAAGAATATGATCTGATCAAGGGGGCCGATCTTTCCTTCTAACCAAGTACTGATACTGGACTTCAAATAACCAATACTCATGCACCTCATCTTCAACATTTTCACATGATTGTACATAATGAAGAGCATAAGAAGTACGTCGATCTACCCAACAAACAAGGAAGTACTGAATTGTGCCATCATTGGTCAATACAACACGTTCATCTAAAATAACATCAATTTTATCTTTGTGTGCTGTGATAGATGGTATTAAAGTAGAAATATCAATATAGTCAAATTGGGGATCCACAAAGTTAGGTAGAAATGGATCATCATAGGAAGTAATACGGTATTTGTAAGTAATGAAGTCCTCAATATTTAAAGCAGAGTAGTGGCTAAAATGTGATGAAAGGACAATGACATGTGCATTTGAACCAACATGCTTTAAAATTTTTAAAGGACCAGCAATACAAGCTTGCAATATGACATAATCCCCAATATTAAATTCAAAATATCGTTTATCCGAATCAGCTTGAAGTTTATATGATGCATTACTTGCGCCATGTTGTTTATTGATCTCAATATGCAAATCATGAAGATAATATACAAATGCTTCAGCTGACAACAACACACTAGCATGCGGGGACATGGGAATAAGATCTAACGATCGCCTAGACTTATAACTATGAACAACTTCAAATGGATTTAGACCTAGAGACCGATTCATAAAATTGTTATATGCGATGTGAACAGTTGGAGGGATCGAGTCCCAATTCTCAAGATTTTTCTGGACTAGAGACTGTAATAAATTGCCAAGACTTCGGTTAGCAATTTCGTTTTGACCATCAGTTTGAGGTTGGTCAGTAGTGGAGAATTTCGATTTAGTACTAAGAACAAGCGACTAGTTTCTCCAAAGGTGACTAGTGAAATCATCAAACTCTTTGAGTTGGGTAAGGGTATGACATATAACATGTGATCGAGAGTTGTCGGAAACAAGGGATATAGTTTCTAAAGTCTCGGGAAGGGTCGGGATTCCACTTAAGGAAGTGTCCTCACTATAATCATCAAAATCTTCAAGTTTAGGGCCATATGCTAGATCTTCTAACAACTCTTCTATTGCATTCTTTCGTTCTTCTATGACTAAGGCTCGGTTAGGACATTTGGAAGAGATGTGACCAAAATCCTTACAGATGATGCATAGCAAGTGAGAAGTCTTTGGAGTTTCACAAATTATACCCTTATTTTCCAAAATTGGAGGAACATTAGACGGGGGAGGTCCTAGAAGAGACTTAACAG
>NC_036246.1:6444041-6570774 GCF_002742605.1 Olea europaea var. sylvestris
TAATGAGATGGGTGAACGACGATGACCACGCTTTTCATATGGAGTACTAATAATCAACTCATAATCTCGAGCTAAAGAGTAAGCGTGATCAAGAGTAGTGACACCTTGAAGGAAAAGCTCGCGCTTAAGATCATCTCTCAGACCTTGGCTAAGCCTACTCAAAGTCATGCTTTCATCCTCAATTAAATGACATTTGGTTCGAAATTCCTCAAATTATACTCAGTCACTAATTGATTTCCTTGTTTAAGGGCATTCCATTGAGTAAGAATTTCAAAATTATCTCGTTCTCGCTTACGAATCTGATCCCTATTCCTACGATCGCGTCGAAAATATTTTTGATCGCTTTGTCCACGATGATATTGTCTATTATGAGACGCTTCAGAATTAGTGTCAGTTAAACGAGGGGTTCGCTTAAAATTGCTCAAATTAGCAGCTAGGTTCTTTCTCTCCTCACGAGTAGCAATTATATCTGATTGGACAATCGATAGGCTAGTGGCAAGTTGCGCTAATTGTCTAGTGAGTGCATCAAATTGGGATGGATCCATGGTCAATGTATTGGAAATAGAGATGACAAGACGACCACTAAGCAACTACATGCAATGTAATACCAACTAAATGACGTGCTATGATGAGATCAGTGAACAATACGTGCAAGCAATGGAAAATAACTTGTACCATTTTTTTTTAATTTAATTTTAAATATTAGGATTAATTAAATCCAAAATAAGCTAATACTGCTAGTATATGTAAAATGGCAAAGCAAGGGTCAACACTAGTCAAATTCTCCAATCAATTTAAGTGGGGAACAATAGAAATCAATTCGGTCACTGATGTCAATTCGATTAATGGTTTTGATCAAGTGAGGTTTAAGGCTAAAATTATCACAATAACAGCAGCACAAGATTTTAATTGATGCAATTTTAAAAATGAAGCAGTAGTATAAACCAATACTAAATAAAGATCAAGGACTCCCTGTTGTTTAGTTTTGATTATTTGTATGCCGCTTGATTTGAATTACCGACTTATAAGCCCCAACTATGCTTCTGTTCTTCCCTTCGTGTCCAATGGTTTTAACGTCTGTTGACTGTAACTTGTGCTGGCTCTGGTGTGGATGTAAAACTGAATGTGGTGACTGTGGCTTTTAGATTGTTGAGATGGACGAGGAAATATACAAGTGTGGTAACTGTGGTGGAAGTGTATGATCTTGGGTTGGTGGTGGTGGCCTATGGCGATGAAGCGGTAGTGCTTTAGATGTCTAGGTACAATAGATAATAAAGTGGTAGCGTGATGGTGATTAAAGGCGATGGCAGCAAGAGAGTGGTTGTGAGAGAGGAATCGGGTGAAACTGTGGGGTATTTGATGTTAATGAATTGGTTATAATCGGGTTTGGTCGGATATTTGGGACTGGACCAGATGGGAAGGGGTTTGGATCCTGTTATAGAGATGGGCCAGCTGGGGTTAGTGTTTGGAGAGTGTGCCTGGGTCGTAAAGAGTAGGTTGGGTTAGTTGGGCTAAATGGACTTGAATGCTAGGGTTTGAGATTTGTGGAACAATACCACAATTTTTTTTTATTTTTTTTATTTTTTTATGAACAGCAACAAAAAAAAGAAAAAAAATTTCTTTTTGGGCGTGAACAGTACCCGTGAACAGTAATTTTTTTTTCAAGAAACTGACCAAAATACTAAACTGAAATTCTGTGTGAACAGTACCCGCGATGAACAGTACCTTTTTTTTTTTCAACTAAGACTGAAAATTGAAGAAGAAGAAAAAAATTGCTGCCTTTACCAAAAATTCTTTTAGTTCGTGCTGTTCCAATAGATTTTGGGAAGGAAATATGCATAAATTTTGGATTAAAGAAAAGAAATTACCAATGGTTCGGCTCTGATACCAAATTTGATACAGCACCAATGAGACAGTTAATTGAGAAATAAAATAGAGCTATGGGGAGGGCGAATTAGAGAGGAGAAAGGGAAGGGGATTCAACAGAAGAGAAGAAAGAAAACAAGAAGAGAGAAAACACCATAAGCCACCAAAAATATTCATTCATCATCAACTGAAAATTACAATGCAAAATAAGTTTAAATAGTAAAGCAACCCTAACGAGTTTGAGCCCGAGCCCATACAAGTCCAAATTTAAATAATAGTCCAAGAAAATAAATAAAGTTTAAATAAAATAAGTAAACATCGTCCAATATCCTCATCAAACTCTACACAAGCTAACTCAAAGGAGAGGAAGAATCAACTGAGAATAGCTTACTGCAGCATAATTTCCTATAGTCTTAACTCCTCCAGTACCACCAGGTGTTGCTCGATGCATTTCAGTCTCAACAATCAAATGTATTGGTGCCAAACCTTCCTGGTAAAAGAGTAAACACACAGTAACTGGGAGACATCAAGGAGTATGCAGTAGATACTTGTATAGAAATTGTAAAAGGGGTAATCTATAAATCAAAGAAGTAATAGTTGCCAGATAAAATTATTTGAAAACACAAAAAATGTCATGAGGTCCTAGAAAACATTATCAGTTACATTTAAGAGGCCAAAATCAATATCAACACGATTGATTTAAATCATAATAAGTTCAACTTGGTATACAGCAGGTATTAAGACAAACTTTGATTAAGATTGGAGTGCCATACGAAACAAACTATAATTTCACTAAAAGCAAAACCAGAACAAGCAATAACTAAGTAATTTTAACTAAAGGAAAGCATCAAATGTTTGTGAACAGTAACATAAATCCTATGCCTCCATTTGAGTCTTCTTTGGGTCCTTTTGTCATTTTTCATTTGCTTCTTAGTTAAGTACTGTTAGCTTCTTTTGGCTATCTTTTCTGTATATTTAGGAATAGGATTGCAAGATCTTCTTTTTGCTTGCTTATGAATTATGTAATTTACCATTCGATGATCAAACATCCTCGAAATTTAATATTATTGCCTCACGAACTAACATTTTGCTAATTCATGAATATTTGAGTAGACTATACGTGGAAAGTTAGGAAAAGTAGTTGAAGCCAAGTTAATTGGAATTTATCAATATAGATTTTTGAGCCCTATCTTGCCAGCAATTCAAGTGGAAACAGCATCATGGCTGCACAGGCATGCGAGATACAACTATTATACCTTGAAATAGTTTCCCACAGGAGATACATAAATCAAAAAGGTGTATTCAGGTGCTGGAGCAAGTCCTAAAACAGCTCCACTCCCCATTAGCAATGGTCTTATATATAAAGAACCTTTACCTGGTGGGGGAATCTGAAATAAGATAATATAAAACCACTCAGTTGTCCAAACATCACTACACAAAAATTAATAAATAAATACAATCTTAACTGAAATGACAAACTGTCAGATTACCCATCTTTCATTTGCTAAAACAGTTTCTTTTACAGCTTCCACAAACTGTTCGACAGTAGGAGAAGGCATGCACATACGCTCAGCGCCCATCCTTAATCGGAAAGCATTTTCCTCGGGGCGAAAGAGTAAAATATTGCCATCATATTTCCGATAAGCTTTTAAACCTTCAAACAGCCCCTACAAGTTATTTTCAAAAATAAATTCAGCAAAGTGAAGCAATCATGATGCAAAAGTTATAAACGCATTGAAAGAACCACCGCGGTTATAATTAGTAAAAGAAAAAACTTACCTGTCCATAGTTTAAAATCCCTGCAGATGGGCTCAACTCAATGTTCCCAAAACGTTGTAATTCTCCTTTAGAAAAGTTTTCACCTTGAGAACATTTCATAATATACATATAATCAGTGGGCATGAACCCGAATCCAAGATTATCCCAGTCAATGTCGGCTAATTCTGGCTACAACGGGCACCTTAGGCCCTCTCATCCAAGCACATAACACAGCACCATTTTTTATTCAAATGATTGTGTGGCTTATAGAGGAAAGACTTCCACACAACCGTAGCCTTCTCAAACTGAAAAGCTTATTATAAATTGGGTAATGAAACCACCAGAAATGGTTTAAAACATGCAAAAATCCAGAGTCAGCTCTCGGTGGAAAGTTTTACTGTAACAATAATTTTCTCCAGTATGATTATACCAAGATTCCAAATTTGAGGTTTATGGATTTTGTGATTTTCAAATTCTACATATCAAGTTTATGCTATTCAAGACTACTCTCAAGGCACATACGGTGCGTAGTATTAGATTGGAATTGAATAATATAGTAGACATAATATGCCAACTTCTTTTTCTTCTTTAATAATGTCCATTACTATCAAATTCACCATCTTTCCAAGCATATTATTAGTGAGTAATGATGTACCACCCATCAGGACATGCATAAAAAATGATGCTTCGAAGGATGATCACGACTTGATGCTTGAATTACGTAAATTTTAAAAATGATAGACCAGTTCACAAATAAAAATTTTTGTGAATACTTATTCACATTGTGCAATATCAGATTTCTCTCTGACCTATACTATACCTCATCAACACGCACCCGGGAAGAAATAAAAAGAAACAAGGAATTCTTAATTCTTAGATAAAAAAAAAAAGAAGAAATATATACAAAAGTGAAAACGAGGGGAAAGTATACAGTTCCTTGGGAATTGTAAATAGAATCTGGATTACGTTTTAGTTATTTCCATGTTCATCCTTACAGTTAGTTAATATCACAAGCATTGTGCAACTAGACCTTGTAGATGGAAATTACCTTTTACCCAGATAAGTTATACTGCCTACAGGGGATATAACCACAGCTGTTCCCGTACAAAAAACTTCATCAGCATCAAGCAATTCCTCAACTGTAACTAACCGCTCCTCAACCTACATATCAAGAGAAAAACCTTATCATGCACTTAGCAAACTGAGCCCCTTTACCTCAGTCCCAGTGACAAATAAAGGACAGGTGCCAAAATTTCATTAGGGCATTATTGCATTTTTTTTCTCTATTCATCTAAAAGGAAGGGTGGCAATCTGATTATTTATCCATATGGATCTGATATGGTATACTGAAAGGATATGCAGAAGGTATTGTCATGTATCACATACAGATGCTCTGTTGTAAGTATCTCCATACATATAGTGCCAAATCTGCTTGGAAGTTGAGAGAAGTACAGTATGAGAGATCATTATATTATATGTCCCTCTCCGAAACTATAAGTGGATCCAAGAAATTAGCATGGTCGTAAAGGGGCAAATAAAATGAGGGAACCATAACATTTTCCTGGACGGCTGACCATTGTTTAATTTCCAGTGGAAGCTTATATCCTGTGATGCACGGTTGATGTTTTAGAAGCTTAGTAAATACCTGATATCCTTGACTAATAGCAACATCAATTATACTCTTTCGTGTAATGCCTGGTAGGATGGTCCCTTTTATCGCGGGAGTAGATATCACATTACCCTGAAAATAAATTGAATTGATTTGAGATTAGCTTATACATTTCTTCCTTTGTGACCTTTCACAGAAAACAAGCACTACTTACACAACATACATTTTCATACAGGATATGAGTTGGACAGGACAAAAAATATGTACAATATTTAGCCTTTGTTTGGGCTCCATTTTATTCAAAATACATTTTTCTCTCTTCTTTTCAACCACACATTCTCCAATAAAATAATGTTACACGTAACTCCAAAACTTTTCCTTCTTTTTTAACCACACAGTTTTCAAAAAGTTACTATTTCAAAATACATTTTTCCTCAAAATTTGATTTTAACGGAGCACAAACAAGGGCTTACTATTTGGATGGAAGATGGAATCTTTCGTCTCACATAGATGAGAAATTCATAACGAGCCTAGTAGTTGACTAACACAACTGTGTAACTATGAAACCTTCCCAGATATGGACATTAAATGGAATTGAGAGGCTAATTCTATCAAAAGTCTCCGCATTGCTCAAACACGTCTCCAAACCAAGTGCATGATTTTATATGAACCAAGTTCACCACAACCGAGTACTCTAAGAAGAGGCTTACCATTTCACCTGAGCCCCAATATATAACAACAAGAGCTCTCCCAACAAAATCCTGGAGCTCAGCCCTTGAAACCCACAGAGTTAAGAACACAAGGCAATGTGAAATACTGATACTGGCTTATCCAGATTCCTAGGTGTATCCACATGTGTAGCACTTGGCTTCTACTCTTCCAATTCAAATCCCTATTAGATCTTACACTAAAAGGCCCACAAATGCAACAATTCAATTACCCCAAATCAATTGTTCAAAGAGGATATCCATTTGTTTGAATTCAATCCCCAACGGTCATGTGCTTTTAAACATGTTCTAGTGGTAGGTGGCAAGGCACGAACTTTTTTGGTGGATATACTTGGCACTCAGAAGTTCATTAGTACATATAACCTTGCCCAATACTACCTAATAGTCCTACAATATTTTTACATCAATTTGCATTAATGTTCCAGTAAAACCCAATGAACCTGGAAGCAATGGGATGATGATGGTGAAGGCACTCCAAGGCATAGACATTACTATTTACTAGAGAACATTTATCATGATAATCCAATAATGTCAATGATAAAGAAGTAGATAATGATACTTGCGTGATAGGTTTTAAAACATATAATCCTGGAAAATAAAAAGAAAGAAGTTTCAAATCCCTTCAGTGAAGTAAAAACATGTATAGATATTTATGGAAGAATTTATAATTAAAGCAATTCAGTGATGAGTTCAGTAAATGTGGAATTATTAATTCACGTTACAGGTTAAGCTACAGTTACACCCCATGGTTACAGTTGGAGTAGGACTTTGGGCCTTTGATGAGAAAGAATGTGACTTGTTCAACCTCTCCTAGATGTCAAAATCTTATTACGTGTCAAATCATCACCTTATGTAAAAGTATATGTTGTCAACCAAATGAGCAATTTTTTTCAACAGTTATAATTTTAAAGTAACCAATATAGTTCCTAAAACCAAAGGCAGTAAATGAAATGAAGTAAAACTAAAGAATAAAATGTAAAATTGTTTTAAACAATGACCTTCATCATGCAATCCATTTACAAAAACACAAGAAACACATATAAGACAATCTTTTTTAACCTCAGTATCGAGAATAATAACATATTATCCCATTATCATATATGTGATGCATTTTTGAGCTAATTCAACAAATAGTTTACCTTCACAACAAATACATTGCAAGAGGACACCTCTTCTAGATATCTTTTCTGAGCACTATCCAGATACAGAACATCAGAAAACCCTTTTGCTTTTGCAGCACTCTGAGCCTTTAGAACCTATAAAATACAGTGTAGAAAATAAAAAGGATGCATCAGAATATCACGAATCCATATTTGAAGGCTAGACTATTAAAGAAAACCTCCTTAGATTAGTTTACACAGTTCCCTTTCCTGGATATAGAGGGTAGCAGTTCACAAGTCGAGTTCAAAAATTGTTAGCTGATATGAATGCATTGCAATAATAAGTAGCTAAGCACCCTTTGCATCCTGGTTAAGCAAGGGTTTAACGCAGTTCAAAAGCAATGTGAATATTTACAGAATATTATGCACTTTGGTAAAAAGGAAAATCGAGAAAATAACCAAGAGGGGAGAAGCATAGAATATCGTGGATATCTACCAGGCTCCAGATGGAAGAGAAAGCAGAATCAGTAAGTTAACATGCAGACTTTAGCAAAAGTAAAGTTCAGCACGCAAGTAAGTGTAGAGGAAGAACTCTGATGCAGCACCAATGAGACAGTTAATTGAGAAATAAAACAGAGCTATGGGGAGGGAGAATTAGAGAGGAGAAAGGAAAGGGGATTCAACAGAAGAGAAGAAAGAAAACAAGAAGAGAGAAAACACCATAAGCCACCAAAAATATTCATTCATCATTAACTGAAAATTACAATGCAAAATAGGTTTAAATAGTAAAGCAACCCTAACAAGCTTGGGCCCGAGCCCATACAAGTCCAAATTTAAATAATAATCCAAGAAAATAAATAAAACTTAAATAAAATAAGTAAACGTTGTCCGATGTCCTCATCAACTCTCCCGGGGTGGAAGAAAAACTCAACCCTGTCGAGTTGATAGATAGTATAGGCTGCAGTCAATCTCATACTCCAAATGCTTCAAGTCAAGTCACGGGGGATGATTTTTCTGACGAACCAAGTAACGAAATTCCATAATTGATAGTACTGAAAACTGTAGCTTATTTCCAAGAATATGATCTGACCAAGGGGGCCGAACTTTCCTTCTAACCAAGTACTGATACTGGACTTCAAATAACCAATACTCATGCACCTCATCTTCAACATTTTCACATGATTGTACATAATGAGGAGCATAAGAAGTACGTCGATCTACCCAACAAACAAGGAAGTACTAAATTGTGCCATCATTGGTCAATACAACACGTTCATCTAAAATAACATCAATTTTATCTTTGTGTGCTGTGATAGATGGTATTAAAGTAGAAATATCAATATAGTCAAATTGGGGATCCACAAAGTTAGGTAGAAATGGATCATCAAAGGAAGTAATACGGTATTTGTAAGTAATGAAGTCCTCAATATTTAAAGCAGAGTAGTGGCTAAAATGTGATGAAAGGGCAATGACATGTGCATTTGAACCAACATGCTTTAAAATTTTTAAAGGACCAGCACTACAAGCTTGCAATATGACATAATCCCCAATATTAAATTCAAAATATCGTTTATCCGAATCAGCTTGAAGTTCATGTTGTTTATTGATCTCAATATGCAAATCATGAAGATAATATACAAATACTTCAGCTGACAACAACACACTAGCATGCGGGGACATGGGAATAAGATCTAACGATCGCCTAGACTTATAACTATGAACAACTTCAAATGGATTTAGACCTAGAGACCGATTCATAAAATTGTTATATGCGATGTGAACAGTTGGAGGGATCGAGTCCCAATTCTCAACATTTTTCTGGACTAGAGACTGTAATAAATTGCCAAGACTTCGATTAGCAATTTCGTTTTGACCATCAGTTTGAGGTTGGTCAGTAGTGGAGAATTTCGATTTAGTACTAAGAACAAGCGACTGGATTCTCCAAGGGTGACTAGTGAAATCATCAAACTCTTTGAGTTGGGAAAGGGTATGACATATAACATGTGATCGAGAGTTGTCGGAAACAAGGGGTGTAGTTTCTAAAGTCTCGGGAAGGGTCGGGATTCCACTTAAGGAAGTGTCCTCACTATAATCATCAAAATCTTCAAGTTTAGGGCCATATGCTAGATCTTCTAACGACTCTTCTATTGCATTCTTTCGTTCTTCTATGACTAAGGCTCGGTTAGGACATTTGGAAGAGATGTGACCAAAATCCTTACAGATGATGCATAGCAAGTGAGAAGTCTTTGGAGTTTCACAAATTATACCCTTATTTTCCAAAATTGGAGGAACATTAGACGGGGGAGGTCCTAGAAGAGACTTAACAGGAGGAAGTGGAGCCAATGAAATCGAAAGATGATTGCCATTACGCTTTCTACATGAAGAAGAAGATCTTGGACTATCACGACCTTTACAATTAGTTTTCCAAATAGGAGGAACATTAGACGGAGAAGGTTTTATGATAGACTTATGATGAGGTGACGCTAATAAGATGGGTGAACGACGATGACCACGCTTTTCATATGGAGTACTAATAATCAATTCATAATCTCAAGCTAAAGAGTAAGCGTGATCAAGAGTAGTGACACCTTGAAGGAAAAGCTCGCGCTTAAGATCATCTCTCATACCTTGGCTAAACCTACTGAAAGTCATGCTTTCATCCTCAATTAAATGACATTTGGTTCGAAATTCCTCAAATTGCGCGATATACTCAGTCACTAATTGATTTCCTTGTTTAAGGGCATTCCATTGAGTAAGAATTTCAAAATTATCTCGTTCTCGCTTACGAATCTGATCCATATTCCTACGATCGCGTCGAAAATATTTTTGATCGCTTTGTCCACGATGATATTGTCTATTATGAGACGCTTTAGAATTAGTGTCAGTTAAACGAGGGGTTCGCTTAAAATTGCTCAAATTAGCAGCTAGGTTCTTTCTCTCCTCACGAGTAGCAATTATATCTGATTGGACAGTCGATAGGCTAGTGGCAAGTTGCGCTAATTGTCTAGTGAGTGCATCAAATTGGGATGGATCCATGGTCAATGTATTGGAAATAGAGATGATAAGACGACCACTATGCAACTACATGCAATGTAATACCAACTAAATGACGTGCTATGATGAGATCAGTGAACAATACGTGCAAGCAATGGAAAATAACTTGTACCATTTTTTTTAATTTAATTTTAAATATTAGGATTAATTAAATCCAAAATAAGCTAATACTGCTAGTATATGTAAAATGGCAAAGCAAGGGTCAACACTAGTCAAATTCTCCAATCAATTTAAGTGGGGAACAATAGAAGTCAATTCGGTCACTGATGTCAATTCGATTGATGGTTTTGATCAAGTGAGGTTTAAGGCTAAAATTATCACAATAACAGCAACACAAGATTTTAATTGATGCAATTTTAAAAATGAAGCAGTAGTATAAACCAATACTAAATAGAGATCAAGGACTCCCTGTTGTTTAGTTTTGATTATTTGTATGCCGCTTAATTTGAATTGCCGACTTATAAGCCCCAACTATGCTTCTGTTCTTCTCTTCGTGTCCAATGGTTTTAACGTCTGTTGACTGTAACTTGTGCTGGCTCTGGTGTGGATGTAAAATTGAATGTGGTGACTGTGGCTTTTAGATTGTTGAGATGGACGAGGAAATATACAAGTGTGGTAACTGTGGTGGAAGTGTATGATCTTGGGTTGGTGGTGGTGGCCTATGGCGATGAAGCGGTAGTGCTTTAGATGCCTAGGTACAATAGATAATGAAGTGGTAGCGTGATGGTGATTAAAGGCGATGGCAGCAAGAGAGTGGTTGTGAGAGAGGAATCGAGTGAAACTGTGGGGTATTTGATGTTAATGGATTGGTTATAATCGGGTTTGGTCGAATATTTGGGACTGGACCAGATGGGAAGGGGTTTGGATCCTGTTATAGAGATGGGCTAGCTGGGGTTAGTGTTTGGAGAGTGTGCCTGGGTCGTAAAGAGTAGGTTGGGTTAGTTGGGCTAAATGGACTTGAATGCTAGGGTTTGAGATTTGTGGAACAATACCACAATTTTTTATTTTTTTATGAACAGCAACAAAAAAAAGAAAAAAAAAATTTTTTTTGGGCGTGAACAGTACCCGTGAACAGTAATTTTTTTTTTTCAAGAAACTGACCAAAATACTAAACTGAAATTCTATGTGAACAGTACCCGCGATGAACAGTACCTTTTTTTTTTCAACTAAGACTGAAAATTGAAGAAGAAGAAAAAAATTGCTGCCTTTACCAAAAATTCTTTTAGTTCGTGCTGTTCCAATAGATTTTGAGAAGGAAATATGCATAAATTTTGGATTAAAGAAAAGAAATTACCCATGGTTCGGCTCTGATACCAAATTTGATACAGCACCAATGAGACAGTTAATTGAGAAATAAAATAGAGCTATGGGGAGGGCGAATTAAAGAGGAGAAAGGGAAGGGGATTCAACAGAAGAGAAGAAAGAAAACAAGAAGAGAGAAAACACTATAAGCCACCAAAAATATTCATTCATCATCAACTGAAAATTACAATGCAAAATAGATTTAAATAGTAAAGCAACCCTAACGAGCTTGAGCCCGAGCCCATACAAGTCCAAATTTAAATAATAGTCCAAGAAAATAAATAAAGTTTAAATAAAATAAGTAAACATCGTCCGATGTCCTCATCAAACTCTACACAAGCTAACTCAAAGGAGAGGAAGAATCAACAGAGAATAGCTTACTGCAGCATAATTTCCTATAGTCTTAACTCCTCCAGTACCACCAGGTGTTGCTCGATGCATTTCAGTCTCAACAATCAAATGTATTGGTGCCAAACCTTCCTGGTAAAAGAGTAAACACACAGTAACTGGGAGACATCAAGGAGTATGCAGTAGATACTTGTATAGAAATTGTAAAAGGGGTAATCTATAAATCAAAGAAGTAATAGTTGCCAGATAAAATTATTTGAAAACACAAAAAATGTCATGAGGTCCTAGAAAACATTATCAGTTACATTTAAGAGGCCAAAATCAATATCAACACGATTGATTTAAATCATAATAAGTTCCACTTGGTATACAGCAGGTATTAAGACAAACTTTGATTAAGATTGGAGTGCCATACGAAACAAACTATAATTTCACTAAAAGCAAAACCAAAACAAGCAATAACTAAGTAATTTTAACTAAAGGAAAGCATCAAATGTTTGTGAACAGTAACATAAATCCTATGCCTCCATTTGAGTCTTCTTTGGGTCCTTTTGTCATTTTTCATTTGCTTCTTAGTTAAGTACTGTTAGCTTCTTTTGGCTATCTTTTCTGTATATTTAGGAATAGGATTGCAAGATCTTCTTTTTGCTTGCTTATGAATTATGTAATTTACCATTCGATGATCAAACATCCTCGAAATTTAATATTATTGCCTCACGAACTAACATTTTGCTAATTCATGAATATTTGAGTAGACTATACGTGGAAAGTTAGGAAAAGTAGTTGAAGCCAAGTTAATTGGAATTTATCAATATAGATTTTTGAGCCCTATCTTGCCAGCAATTCAAGTGGAAACAGCATCATGGCTGCACAGGCATGCGAGATACAACTACTATACCTTGAAATAGTTTCCCACAGGAGATACATAAATCAAAAAGGTGTATTCAGGTGCTGGAGCAAGTCCTAAAACAGCTCCACTCCCCATTAGCAATGGTCTTATATATAAAGAACCTTTACCTGGTGGGGGAATCTGAAATAAGATAATATAAAACCACTCAGTTGTCCAAACATCACTACACAAAAATTAATAAATAAATACAATCTTAACTGAAATGACAAACTGTCAGATTACCCATCTTTCATTTGCTAAAACAGTTTCTTTTACAGCTTCCACAAACTGTTCGACAGTAGGAGAAGGCATGCACATACGCTCAGCGCCCATCCTTAATCGGAAAGCATTTTCCTCGGGGCGAAAGAGTAAAATATTGCCATCATATTTCCGATAAGCTTTTAAACCTTCAAACAGCCCCTACAAGTTATTTTCAAAAATAAATTCAGCAAAGTGAAGCAATCATGATGCAAAAGTTATAAACGCATTGAAAGAACCACCGCGGTTATAATTAGTAAAAGAAAAAACTTACCTGTCCATAGTTTAAAATCCCTGCAGATGGGCTCAACTCAATGTTCCCAAAACGTTGTAATTCTCCTTTAGAAAAGTTTTCACCTTGAGAACATTTCATAATATACATATAATCAGTGGGCATGAACCCGAATCCAAGATTATCCCAGTCAATGTCGGCTAATTCTGGCTTCACGTCGCTGCCAAAATTAAACATTACATAAACCCAGTTCTTCACCAACAAGAAATCGAGCTCACAAATTAAACCAGATTTTGGCTCTAAATTATAATGTTTCCTAACGAGCGTACCTCGCAGGAGAGGTCACTTGAAGAGTATTAGCATTTTTACTGTTATTGTTACTAAAACAAGCGAAGAGCGATTGATTCGAGAGCTGCATACATTTGCATTACGATCATATAATAATATAAGTTCCACTTCTCAAATATATAAACTAAATTAACACGAAATGCATGTGATTGACGATTGGTGAACGACTTAAAGAACGAAAAAGGACATAAACTGCCGCAGAAGTGATTTCACGATACCTTAAAAGGGTTATTAGAGAAGTGTCTTTTGCCACTGAAAACCGATGGGAGAAGCTTAGTAGTGCTGCCTGAAGGGCCGAGCTGGTGGCGGTGGTGGTTGGGAATTAGGTTCTGGTGTAGCCCTGCAAAAATGGCGCCGCTCTCCATCTCTCTGTAATCACTAGTTTCGATTTTTGACCAGTTCTCTCAAAACTATGAACTGAAAATTAATATTAGGGTATACTACTCTTTGATTATTCCCATTTTTATTTTTATTTTTGGTAAAAATGTATTTTGACGAATATAACGTGGTTAAAAAATAAAGAATTTTTTTAAATTTACGTATGAAATTATTTTATTAAAAAATGTGTAATTAAAAATAAGAAAGAAAAAATATTTTTTGAAAATAATGAGATCAAACAAGAACTAAATTTTTTTTATGCAGATTGAATTTTTGAATTGTGAATTTTTGGAGAAAGTGATTAAAAACTAGAAAAATTTGGAATTTGCATAAAAAAAGTTTATTGCAAGAATGTATAATTGAAAATAAATATGAAAAAAAAATTAAAAATAGTTGTCAAACAGGGTTTTAAGGCAAGCGGGGAACCTATGGCTATAAGGCTATAACTATATAATCTTCTCTTTTCAAAAAATTGCACAAATCTCCATTATTTGAAATTCTTAGTACCTCTTCTGATATTTATGATAATTACATAAACACTCCCTCTATTTTTAAAAATTATACATACCCTCATTACTCCATATTTTGAATATAACAAACTTTAATTGATAATTTTTCTTCCACATGTTAGCATAAATAAAGCGATAATGTTTAAAATATCGTTACAAACTTTCTTCCATCTTATGATTCCTTTAACAATAATTGAAATTTAAGATATCATTTCACACTTCTACTAAACCAATTTTTGAAAAATACTTCATCATTTAAATAATTACAGTAGAAAATGTATACGGTAGATTCCAAAATTGAAAATAGTATAGTGTCACATCTTTCAGCTTATTTTCTATATTCGTTACTCATTCAAATAAGTTCTTAGTATTGGCTTTAAGTATACATGGTAAACTTCGCAATGCATCTTTCAAACTACCAGACCAATTATAGCTTTTTAAAATAGCTTTAATAATAGCATTTTTATTACCTTTTACTTCTCATTTTGTGTCACTTATTTCGACTTTTTAAGAGCTATGTTTTTCGGGGCAAGTTCTTGAGACTACATCAAAGCATCCATAACAAACTTTGCTATTCATATTATGGAAAGAAAGAGGATTTAGCCCTTGTTCGAGCCCCATTATGAGAGAGAATGCATTTTAAATGGTAGATTGATGGATAATGTAATTAAAAATTAAGGAAAAGTTTTGAATTTACGTATAATATTATTTTATTAAAGAATATGGTTGAAAAAGAGCTTTGAAAAAATAAATTTTTAGAAGAACGGGGCTCAAACAAATACTTAGGCTCCTCTACGTTACTATGAACACGATATATATATTGGCGACAGTAAGTAACGTTGTGTAAGCCTGTCATTGCCTTGTATTCAATTAAGGAAATCAGAATATAAGCACAAATTTGATCCAATCAGTTATAGAGAAGAAACGGGAACCAAGCAGGCATAGAAAAATCATATATTCCTATATCATTGTGAAATGTGAAGCTAAAGAAAACATGGAAAGCACATATATTCACTCATGACACGCACAATACACAAATATAAAAACAAAGACCAGAAAAATGGAGTTCTTCCATCTAACAAACTACCTCATCTTACCATTAACACATCACATAAAACAAGGTTTCTAATTGACACACTACAAAGGGAAGTCAATGCAAACAGACTTCTAGAGGTTTGCTTGAAAACTTAAACAGCTAGAACCTCTTCAAAACAAGTTACTGTCCACAGCTATAGAGCGTCATTAATCTATATCGCTGATTTCAACTGTACGTATAACACACCTGAAGAAAAAAAATGAACTGGTGAGGCTATAAATCAATCATGTGTGTGTGTGTGTGTGTGTGTGTGTGTGTGTGAGAGAGAGAGAGAGAGAGAGAGAGTTTTCACCTCAACTATCCCCCAGTTGTCATGAGAATGCAAGAAATACAGCCTTGTTCCTTCAAATTATCTCCCCAAATGTCCCATTTGTTTCTAATTTTAAGCCATCAAGCTTTTCATCACTCTCTTGTGATATAGTTTCCTGCAGAAGTAAATCAGGCATCAGAACAAAAGAAAGTAGAAAATCAACAGAATAGAATCAGTTCAACAGCGTAAAGTGGAAAAATTCACTAAACATACATCTCCTGAAAACCGAATTTCGAATCATAGAGTTCTGATAAATGCCAATTCTAGTCTACCACAACATTAGGAGTTCACGAAGCCTGATTTGCAATAATAAGAAAGTATTAAGTTCAAACAAAAGATCAACTGAATCATACATTCATCCTGGCATAAGTGCTATACAATGGCACACAATAAACATCAATAAAGTAGGCACTTCTATATTTTGCATCAATTACAAGTCAGACAGTCACCAGGTACACAAGTATAATTGCCCCGTTCAACTTAATTGAACTAAAACATTACGGAGTGTTGGACTGAACATATGTTATCAACTTCTTGCCAGGTCAAAGGCATGCTATAGAAGTGAGATACGTTGTTACATGAAGACTGTCAACTCAGACAATTTAAACAACAATATTAATGATCAGACAAAAATACAAACAGGTAAAATTGCTAAATAGTAAAATACGGGATATCCACGAGGTACAGATTATAATCAGCACAATTTCTTTATGGAAGACAGCAACAGAATCATGATAGGGCATAGTTTCATTTCAACACTGGAAACTAAAACAGTAGGAATCGTTTTAAAAACTTGAAACCACCTTGTTGCTGCCAGCAACTCTCTCAACACCAGCTGTAGTTAATTCTCGGATTTTGATGATTTTATCTATATACACAGTGGTCTCCTCAGCAATGACGGGAATCTGATTAAAAGACGTAACAGATTGCTCGATCTTGGATGCATCTGAGTTCTCCACTGGCAAACTGCATAAAAAGGAAAATTGAGATTGCAGAGGTATGTTAAATGAGAGAAAACCAAAGGTATCTCGATGAGTAATTAACTAACAGCTGTGAAGAACTAAGTTCAGCAAATAAGGGTACCACGGAATGGTCTCTTCCAGTCCAGGTTGTGCTGTTGAATCTTTTTCATGCCTCCTCTTTTTATTACTTTGTCTTTGCTCGAGCAGTGTATCAGCACACCTTTTGAGCCACGAAAGAGGAGCAGCGAGAGGTGAAGATGACTGATATGACTCTGTTGTACGAGGAACATTATGCCCAACATTTCCATTTTCACCTACAATAACTTCATTGTGCAGCCTCAAAACTTTCTTTTCTGTTTGCTTCTGTCTGTCTGATTGCAAACGAGATTGTTGTATCTCATGTGCAATAATACGATCTAATTCATCTTTTAGATCCTCCAATTTCTTCAAGTTCTCAATTTGAACAAGAATCTCCTCTCGATCAGCACGCAATAATTCCCGTTGTTTCTCCAATTTCTCCCTTTGTACTTTAAGTTCTTCAATTGAATTATTAAGCTCCTTCCATTCCTGGTCTCTCCTTTCACGATCAAAATTTATCTCTCTTCTCTCAGCATCAAGTCTTTTAATTTCAGAGTTAACATGTTCTAATTCCTTTCCCACTGTTTCCCTGAGAGAAGTAATATACTGAAGTTCTTTCTTTTTGTCTTCCTCAAATGCCTTCTCTCTATCTTTGAGGTCATTCTCAATTTCTTCACGTCTCTTATCTATACCATTCTCCAACTCTTTTTTCTGCATCTCTACATCTAGCAAGAAATCTGTACGTTCTTTCTGAATCTTGCTGAACCACTCTGTACGTTCACGCTCAAGTTCACTCATGAATGCTTCTCGATCACGGGAAAATGACTCAAGATCCTGTTTATATTGGTTTCTGAATGAATCCTTCTCCGCGTTCAAGCTATCACGTTCATCCTTCAGAAACTTAGAAACAGTTAACCTCTCCTCTGCAATATGCTCTGCCTCTTTTTGTAACTCTTCTCTTTTCACATCAATCAGCTCCCACTCTGTTTCAAACTTTGCCTTCTCTGCTTTCAACTGATCTGCCTCAGCCTCAAGTTCCTGCTTCTGCGCACTGATCATATCAATCTCTTCCTTAAGTCTCAACTCAAGATCCATTAGCTCATTTGTTTCATTCTTCATTGCCTCCACTGTCTCTTCTGTATCACTAATGTGCCTTCTCTTTTCCTCCAACAAATCCAAAGATTTTTGTAGGTCAAGCTTTATCCTCGTTATCTCTTCTTTCTCTTGCTTTAAAAGGTTCCTCTTCAATTCTACCTCTTCTTCAGCTGCTAGAAGACTCTTCTCTTTCTCCCCAATTGAACAAAACTTCTCTTCCAGCTCCTTCTCCCTTTCTACAAAATGTCTAGACTCGAATTCCAAGTCCCGCTCTCTTTCAGCAATGTAATCCTCCCGCTGCCTGATATCTAGTTCTCTCAACTCCCAACCCCGCCTCTTGGTGTCAAGTTCTTCATCCAACAATTTACGTTTTGCTTCCAATTCCACCTCAAATGAAGACTTCATCATTGTCAATGTAGCTTCTTGATTAGCCATTTCTTGATGAATATTATCCTACATATGCATCAGAGGGTGAAATGAGATAAGAATGGGAGGACACAAAATGGCGAAATCGATGCTTCCCTTCAACTAATTGACTTACATATTTTTTACTCGCAAATTTTTCTTGTGTAATGAGCAGTTCTTCCTCTTTCTTGAGAAGGTCGTGTTCTCTTCTGATGGCAGCCTACAACCACAAAATGAAAACATTAAAAGACGCTAAGACAATCTAACTTAGCAGCATAGACAGTCAAAAAAAAAAAATGGGAGGACACAAAATGGCGAAATCGATGCTTCCCTTCAACTAATTGACTTACATATTTTTTACTCGCAAATTTTTCTTGTGAAATGAGCAGTTCTTCCTCTTTCTTGAGAAGGTCGTGTTCTCTTCTGATGGCAGCCTACAACCACAAAATGAAAACATTAAAAGACGCTAAGACAATCTAACTTAGCAGCATAGACAGTCAAAAAAGAGAGAGAGAGAGGGAAACATTATTTTGACCTCCTCTCTTGCTGACAAAGACATTGCTTCTAGATTAAGAGTTTGCTTTTTCTCATTAAGGGCTTCTTTCTCTTTCTCCAAGCTGAGCTTTATGTCCTCCAACTCCTTCTCAAACCTCTTTAACTCTTGAGATCTATTAAAAATGTATTCTTCCCTCTGATTTAGCAAAGCTTGTCCATCATGTAATCTTTCTTGCAATTGCTGCTGCATTTTTTGCCTTTCAATCAGAGATTGCCTCTCAATCTGGATCTCTTTCTCTTTATCATCACATCTAGCAGAACAATGGCAAACATTACTTACATGTCAGTCATAATTTTCAGTCAAAAATCATAATGTATGGACAAGAAGAAGACTATAAGAGAAAAAAATACAAAGGAAATAATCACCTGAAAAGCATACAGAACATAATAAAAGTATTCTTCATCAAACAAACAAATACATTCAAAAAACTAAGACAAGACAGATTTAAACCAAACTAGTAAGATATTCTGTTGAAATTGACTAAGCATTCAAGAAGCTTAAAGTAACACAAAAACTCGAGATTACCAATGGTGTCAAAGCAGGAATATAAAGCTTACAAGCCTCCGTTTTTCAGTAGACTGTTGAGAGATATTAATGTACCAAAACCATTATGTAGTAAATTACCTAAGACAATGAAACTTATTGGATTTATTGAAATCAGATAAGTAAATAAAGCACATACTCTGATTTGAATGACATTATCCTCCTCCTTAAATCATCTTCCCTATCTTCAACTTCTCGCAACCTTCTTTCTGCATTTCGGTGGAACCGGCTAGCCTCGGCTTCCAAAGATTCTGCTGCATGAAGTTTTTCCTCTGCCTCCATGAACTTTTTCTGAGCATTCTCCATCATATTCCGTGCCTCAGCCAGTTTAGTCTCTGCTGCAACCTTTGCCTCAGCCAATTCTGCACGCATCTCATGCAATGACTTTTCAATCTGCACAAGTTCACCAGATTAGAAACTATGACAAGGAACATACACATCATAAAAATAAAAGGGAAAAACTCTCAAAATAATACATTTTTAACACATTCTTTCTCAATTCCAACAGCCTTTTTCAGACTATCTTCTCGCTTCCTGGCATCTGCCAAATCAGATGCATGAGCAGCCTGTTCGCGCTTAAACTTCAACTCAGCAGATTCAGCAGCAGTTTGAGCTTGTTCGTAACTGGAAACCCACTCCTTCTTTTCCAGAATGAGAAGGCCCATGTGATGCTGATGGTCATATAGCTACAAATCAAGAACACCAACTTATAACTAAATTAGAATCTCAACAACGAACATGTTAAACATAAATAACGTGAACAGTTTAGAAAGCTTTTGAAAAATAAAAACACCCAAACAATACTAAAAGAGCAAAATAACTTGTTTTTAAATCTTTCACCCAAAAAAGAATAAAAACCCCGTTCTTTACCGATTCGGAGAAACTAAAAATTAATACAAAATTAGAGAAATAGAGGCTCAGACTCTTCCAGAAACTAATGAAATTAATAAAGACGCTCCTGAAAATCAGATCAATTATATCATCAATCTTTGCAACCAAATAAAATCTACACGAAAAAGAAAAATAAAAATCAAGATTACTACAAAATCAAAAAAAGACAGAAAGAATGAAACATTCAACGAATAAGTATATAATTGAGAAAAAAGACCTCGGCTTCGAGTTTAGCAATATAGGCGATGAGAGCAGCCTTGTCTCTGCGTTTGATGGACTCTTCATCGAAGCCCGCTTCTTTGAGTTTTTTCCATATGGCTTCATCGCTTAAAGGGGTTTTCAGAAGTTTAGACGAACCAGAAATTGGGGTTCGCAAAAGCTGGGACGAAACAGAATTTGGGGTTGTCAATTTTACAGTTGCTGGAGTCTTCGGAATCACTGCTAATCTGTCCGAAAGAGAACTCGGACTCGCCATTGATTAACCAAAAACCCTAGAATTCAATGGTCCAACCCGCTCTTTTATCTTGAATGCAAGAAATTTGCTGGGGTTTCTCAACTTTCTTGATTTTGCTTTACTGAAAGTTGTGGACTCCACTACTCAAAACACTTTCGCTTTATATTTTTTTCCAGTTTTCCTCTCTCCGTGCACATATTACAAGTTCCATTTTTTCCTTTCTTTGATTTGATGAGGTTTCATTACAGCGGAATTTGTATACGACGGCGTTTAAATGTGGTTTAAGAAGGGAAATATAGTAGGGTTTAATTAGATAAATCGTAATTAATTATTGCCTTAATTTGGTACAGCTTTGAAATTGCGCTTGGAAGCAAAGAACCATGGACAGTCTGTCCATGTGGACGCAAATTATAACGATTTTAAATTAATTAATTTCTCTTGCAGTAAACCAATTAAATTTTTGGCGACATTCATAAAAAACCTTTTTTTTTTTAAATTCAGTTTTCTAATTTGACAATTTTAATTATTTTTAGCCTCTTTTAATTTATTATATTACATTCTATCTGTATTTATTTCGAATAAAAAAACTATAAAAATGATAAATCATACAATAATGTTATAGTTAGCATTGCTGGAGTTATCCTACGTGATATACTTTTAATTTTAAAAAATGAATAACTATTAATAGTGCTATGTCACGTAAGATTTCGCATATGATAACTACTACAATCGTTGATTATAAGTAATGCTATTATAAATTAGGACAATGATACACGTATCGAATTTTTTTACTGAATCTTATACTTACTAGTCACAACGGAGGTGGGGATCACATGTCGACATTTTTAAATTCATGTAAGGCCCGCATGCATTGTGAGAGAGGGATACCATTCGGTACATATGGAATAATCTTATAAATTATATCAAAATATTCAATATTACTTATCTAAACAATTATTGGACACCTTACAGTTAGTAATTACTGATGTTATGTACCGTTATTAAATTCTTTAATTTCCTAATGTAAATATTCAATTTTCATATTCTTAAAATAAATATGTTATTGTTATATAAGTTAAATAATATTTATGAATGACGAGTATATCTGTCAGCTTAATTATACCCACAAAATAAGATTTGACTTTCTATTTTTCTTATCTTCTTATTTCATATTAATTTAGTTTTACAATACGATATTTAGCATGATTATCTTCTTATTTATAAGATTGTATAGAATATCACCATATTTCTCATTCAATATTTGTAAATTGAATACTCGAAGTTTCCTAAATATACCAAATATGAAGTACTTTTAAGATTTGTGAATTTCTCAAGGTTTTATAGGTCTGTCAAACATCATATTTAATTAGGTTTATTTTTGCAAATAACTTAATTGTGTTTTATCATATTTGATGTATATCTCTGATTTATAAAGTTTTTCTTTAAATCATTTAATTTAACTGTTGCTTCTGAAGAAATATAATTTTTTTAATATTAATATCATTGAAAAATGTTGTTTTGTTATTTTTGAGAAATCACAACTCTATAAAAATAAATATTTGAGATATATATTGTATCTTTGCTTCTAAAGAACACAACTCTAACACTCTTAAAAAATATTGTATTATTATTATTCGAAGAATATAGATTTAAAATCAATATTCGTGAGAAATATAATGTTATTTTTATTTATCAATATTTTTGAAGAAATTTATTTTGTTGCTCTAAAAAGTCACAATTTTACACCAATCAAATTTCTAGGAGAGTAATGTATTATTTTTCTCAAAGAATTTACACACACACACACACAAATATATATATATATATATATATATATATATATATACACATTACATATATACATAAATATATTTATAGAAAACATATTGTCTTTTTATTGAAGAATAGTAATTTTATACATTAATTTTAAAAATATATATTATATTAATATTCTCGATAAAGTATATTGTGATTTATATTAGTAGTTGACTAAGTTTGTGCTCATGAAGAAATATATCTAAATATTACATAAATACTAAAAAGGAATATTGTTTTGTTATTCTTATAATTATATACATGTCCACATTTATAAGAATATTGAATTATTGCTCTTAGAAAATCACAATTTTGTGTATAACAATATTTTTAGAAGAATATTATGCATTTGCTTTCATAAAGCGTGGCTATTTTAATTCTAGAGAGAATATTGCATCAATACTCTCGAACGAGTATAAACTATATGCAACCTAGTTATCTTAATGTTCCTAAAGTTTTATTTTTTCATTATAAATATTCATGTGGAGAGAAAATAGATTTTATTCTTCTTGAAAAAGCACGATTCTAGAAGAAATCCTTAAGATCTGACCATGAGATGCGATCGACGCCTCGTCAATTTTACTTCAGGCAACCAAGTTGTTTGAATTGTTTCTGGTGAAAACAAATGTTATTGAACACTTGCTTACATGTCTTCAACACAAATGTCATGGACTCTGAAGTTTATAATTCAATATTCCCCAAAAAAATTAAAGCATTAAAATATTTTAAGATTACTATTATACCCTTTTCTAATGGAAAGGCTATGAAACGGGTGCTGCCTTGAGCATGTCCACGTCGTGCTCGAATTTGAGTGTGTGTTATTAATGAAGGAAATGAGAAATTACGCATTTACCTTTCTAATTTATCCATTTCCCCCCTTTTTACTAGGATTTTACGACAAACCTGACGAATCTTGGTGACAGAGAAGATTTTCACACAAAAGTTTTCAAATTGGGGGATTTTTTGCGATTTCCAATAAGTAGGGAGTATATCGCACATGAAAACATTTCTAGGGGCTTTATGCTATTGATCCTAATTTCTACATTTTGTAAAATGCGATTTTTATCGTTACACACTTCAAAAGACTTCTTTCTATGACACGGTCACTTAACACACATGTACCATCTAAATCATGATCATCACCGCTGAGCATATTCGGTGTCTCTCTTGATAAATTATACCATCATCGTACTATTTTCACTAAAATAATTTAGAAGGTGCTCAACAACATCACATTTTTGTAACATTGATCTTCACATAATCTATTGATAAATTAATGAAGTATTTGTATATCAATAATTAATAACTCCTCTAACGTAATAATTTTTATTGATCTCAACATTATTATGTTATAGAGGTTTTACTATACATTGTTTCTTCTTAATATTTTCTATGAAATCTAGGTTTTCTTGCCTAATTTTGGTTTTCAAGCTACATACTCCAGCACAATTTTAACTACATACCCAACGGATGAAAGTTGTAGTAAACTAATAACAATCCTTGCTCCAATGCAGACAGCTGGTGATGGTTTTAGTAACTTCTTGGTTCTAATACAAACAACTTAGAAAAAACGTTCAATCAACAATCATAATTACTTACTGGAAGGAAAATGAATCTAAACTATTTTTTTCTAAGAAAAAAAAATTGTCCAAAGAAGAAACAATGTATGTAGGGAATTTTTTAATAAATATGCTCATTTTAGATAACAATTCAAAAAAAAAACTATTGCCTTTTATAATTATCAAAACTACTTTAATATCTTGAGGAGAGTATTTAAGGTAACCTACCATAAGAAACTCTAAATTGTAGCATATTTTACAGTTACAGATAAATCCCTAAAATTTTGCCTTTTGCTATATCCACCTATAATTGAATCAAACCTTTACACGAGAATGAAGAACTCTATTGCTCGAATTTTTTATCTTTGAAATACAAATTTGAGTTGGACTTGTTATTTTTGATAGAGTAATACTATTCGTAGTGATGACTGTTGAAAATCGTCATACGTGACACATGACAGTTTGTTATTTGATATATAAAATAATAAAAAACTATCACATTAATGTATCAAATAAG
Organism: Olea europaea var. sylvestris; assembly: GCF_002742605.1. Classification (NCBI taxonomy): domain Eukaryota; kingdom Viridiplantae; phylum Streptophyta; class Magnoliopsida; order Lamiales; family Oleaceae; genus Olea; species Olea europaea. Next base: position 6,468,702 of record NC_036246.1, read on the forward strand.
AAATTGTCATACATATTTGATGTATAGTGACTACCGACAGTCATCACTATGAATAACATTATTTTTTTGTGATAACATACAAGTTTGAAAACAAGATTTTGACATGTTGAAGGTAAGATGATTTTTCAGATTTTATATTGACGTCGGTTAATTATTAAAATACAATTACATGAACTATATGGATGATAGCCACTCGAGTATATGTATTAGAGTGGATGATATGTCAGATGATTAATGTTTTAGTTTAAACAATAGATCTATTTTGTAACAAATGTTTCATGTGAACAAAAATGTACATTTTCTTATTGATACTGAAAACTTTGCATCCAATTTTTGAATACCACCATGCTATGTGGGATCTTGAATGTTGGTTATACTACTTTACGTAATTTAAATGATACGGGTTGCAAAATCAGTTAGAAGATTATGAAGTCAATGATTTGTATTATCATTTGGAAGAATACTGAGGAAGATATGAGGGTTAGAAGCTTAGATTGAAGATCAAGATTCAAGGTTCAAGTTCATGAATCAAGAATGAGACAAAAGCAAAAATCATCTGGATAAAGAACTTAAGATTCGAAGTTTGATCATGCTGCAAGGCCAAAGATCTTGGAACAAATTTAGTTGAAAAGGAGGGGAGAATTGTCCTTTTTATTAGTTTTTCCTACAGTATTTTTGGGGTAGACTAGAGCTATTTATAGAAAGTAAGATAGCCATTGATTATTGTCTTGTTCAATTGTATATATTATACTGTAATCTTTTCTCTTTTATTTTAACTTGAATCTTTCTTCCTTTCAGTATAATACAATCATAAATTTTTTGGACAATGACTCGATAATGTGTGATTTTTTTTTTTTTTCAAAACCTCACCAAAATGATTTTGGCAAAAGTTGTAATGGACAAAAGAAAAAAAAGAGAGTTATAAGTCTTTATTACGACTTTTAAAATTGTATTTGAAGCTGATTTGTTATGCGGTGGATGAACTACTCGTCTCACAACTATAGTATCAAGTAGTGGCAAAATCTATGATTCGTATACTAACAACATAAGAATCTCAAAAATACAACACTAACAATCGATTATATGATTTGTTGCTAAGGTGTGAAGCAAAATAGTAGAAAGAAAAATAATTGACTTGTGCTGTAATCCATGGGTGCAAGCAAAAATTAATGAGGTGCATTCCTTCAATTCGATCCTGTGTACAATTAAACATAAAGTTTCTAAATAAAACACAACTCTAAACATAAAACACATTGAAATGTTCATCACGCAACCAACAAAACCTATCAAAAAGCAAGCATTAACAATGTCAAAGCAAGCAAAACAAAGATAACAAATTTGCTCTTGATCTATGTAGAACCCCAAATAATTTTAAATACCTTAGTGGCACTAAGACGTGAATATTGGATGGCTAAAGTATACTTCAGATTTTTAGTCTCATTTGAGACCCATTTATGACATAGAAAATATTTGATTTGAAAAATGATATCTAAAGAAAAGTTGTATTTTTTTGAGTTAACTTTCCAACGCACTTTGAATTATCTCAATCAGATATCAGGAGAAGAAATTATGATAGAAATACTAAAGGCTATGTAGTATCAACCGAAGTACGCGGAATATGAAAAGTTAAATTCCTACACGATTTTCTAACACCTTCTTAAACCTATAACTCCCACATAAATGGCACCCGTATTAATGAGTATTATGCCCTTCACTTGCTCTTAAGTTGTGAGATTTTCACCTATAAATAGGTCCCAATGCATACACATTTTTCACACCAAGACAAAAGCCTCTAAACATAAAAGAGAGAATTTTCAAGTCTAGAAAAAAAGAGAAAAGGGAAGGAGGAAAATTAGTTTTTCCTAAAAGTTTTGGTACTATCAAGAAATGTTTTCCAAGTATCAATTCTCAATGGAGTGTTTTTTTAACATCAAAGGAGTGCATTTTTCAACAAAGTTCAAAGCATCAATCAAGGTAGGTAGAGGTGCAAAGTGTTAATTTGTGTTAAGTTATAAGTTTCTAGCAAATGAAGATTTATGTTAATGTTTGTATGTCTAATGGTACCTCCGGGTACGGCATATACTTTCGGTCGAGGCGTCGTGTTAAGTCATGACTCTACGTGTTTGAGATTCTACCGAAAATCCTACTATGAAAAGATTTTTAAAGTTACAGCTTTGAAATGTATAGCTTGATCACGAATGCACCAATGATATCTATTGAGTTTTTTTTAACTCACGGGTTTAACCTCTTCTCTACAGATTGATATGATTCTACCTTGGACCTGGATGATGGAAAAGATGGAGAGTGATGTAACGAGCCCATGAAAAACTCGATGAACAAGTTATTTAGATTTATTTTTGTGAGCGTTTTCAATATTATTTCTTTAAAGTATTTGAATAACGCTGAACGCGAGAACAAGTTGTGTTTTCTTCAAATAAATTACGTTCCTTTTTTTTTAATTCAGTGTTTTATTTAAAGTATTCGAAAGGTTGTTGTTAAAATTATCATTATAAAAATTAAGCTTCCGCTAAAACATATTCTCCTATGACTAAACCACTGATTAGTTAAGTAAAGTAAGTAGCGTTCCGGTCCACAAGGGGTCAGGGCGTTACAACGTGGTATCGGAGCACGGTTTAGTCGGTTCTGTAGACCAAGTATGTTTTTTTTTTTTTAAAAAAAAAAGGGGTTTAGCCGGTTCTGTAAACCAAGTATTTTTTTAAAAAAAAAAATGAAAAAGTTTAAGATACTCAATGACATCTTGCATCCATCAATCAATCTCATCCTACGGCCCAGGTATGTTTAAAGTTAATGTTTTCATGAAAAGACTATGTTATGATGCTTTGCGATGCTATGGTACAACTTATACTTATTTTCAAACATATACTATGCCAGTTAGAAATTATTTGAAAGATGTGTTTTTTTTTCAAAAGATACGCATTAGGCTATAATTTATAGGTAAAATGTTATGTAACAGTAGCCATTTTTCTAAGAGTAAAAAAAAAGTGTATGATATGTGAAAATACAACAGATATGGCTCGTAGAACGGCTAGGGCATATAGAGGAGCATTGAACCGTAGAATTGTCATTTAGTCCTATGAGAATTACGTGACTGATCTGCTCCGTGCACTTGACAAACATATACATGATGTCTATGAGAGATGCATGACAGCGGTGAACGCTGGAATGGAGATAACGCATATTGAGACTATAAATAACCTCATACACTCCCTTCCACCTCAATGGGGAGATATGGGAGTCACGGTTAGGGATGTAATGCTAGAGGAGCACCCAAATATATTTGAGTTTGAAGTGTATTGCCAATCACTCTTAGACCTATGGAGGGAAAACTTAGAACCTCAACCAGAAATAGTAATTGAACTTGATGAAGAAGAAGAGCCTGAAGAAGGGAATGATCCTGAGCCTAAGCCACAGGTTGAGATGAACATAGAATCCGGACCTGAGGCGGAAGACTCCTCTGGAGATGAGGCTCCACGAAAGAAGATCCGTAGAACTTATAGGGATTAAATTTAAATCCTTGTAACAACTTCCTTTATGTCAAGAAATAAAACTTTATCTTCTTTGTTAGAATTCGAAGTATGAAACTAATAAGAACCATACGTTTTATCTAAAGGAAAATGGCTCGCGTAAACCAAACCAACTTGATAAGAGATCTCCTCCAAGCGATCCAAGACCTTGGCAGATAAAACCCAAACCAGGCACAACCCCTACCACTAGCTCCTAATACTCCTCCAACCCATGCTTCAGTGGTTGAGCAATTTAGAAGACACAAACCCCCTACCTTCAATAGAGCAGCTGATCCACTTGCAGTCGAGGAGTGGCTTCGCAAGTTGGAAAGAATATTCCAATTAATAGGGTGTAAGGACGCCCAGAAGGTCCAGTGTGCTGAGTTTATGTTCTCCGGTGATGCAAGCCACTAGTTGGACTCGATGTCAAGGACTAGGACCCCAGAGCAACAAGCGGAATTGACTTGGGAGCGATTTAAAGAGGAAGTAATGGACAAATACTTCCCACAGTCTTTGAGGGATCACAAAGAAAGTGAATTTCTCCAACTCAAGCAAAGGACTATGTTCCTGACTGAGTATGAAAGGAAGTTTGACTAACTTTCAAGGTATGCTCCACATCTGGTGGATACGGAGGACAAGAAAGTCAGGAGGTTTGAACAAGGGTTGAACCCAGATATAAGCACGATACTTATGTCCCATCGTTTCACCTCATACTATGAAATGCTGGAAAGAGCTCATGCTATCTGGTACCAGAAGACTAGCGTCGAACAACATAGTCAACTGTTCAATCAACCGGACAATGGCATTATGGGTAAAAAGAAATAGAATGGCCAGGACAAGGGAAAGGGTAAGTGGCAGAATAAGAAATCTAATGGCGGAGCCAATGCCAACAAGAGCATTGTGCCAGTTATAGAGCCATGTCCTAAGTGTGGAAAGACGCATCGTGGCGTGTGTTTGCAAGGGAAGAATGTCTGTTTCAGATATGGCAAGCCAGGGCATATTTTTAAGGATTGCCCCACATTTACCCCGAAGAAGGATGATAACAATGACCAGAACCAGAAAGAGAAAGCACGAGTTTTTGCAATGACTTAGAAAGATGCAGAGGAAAACTCGAACGTCATAGCAGGTACTTTATTGATAGCCAATACGCCTACTTATGTATTGTTTGATTCAGGAGCCACACACTCCTTTATATCGACAACTTTTATGGCTAAATCTAGTATTACCTGTGATAAGTCGGAAGATACATTAGAGGTTAGCATTCCTTCATGCAACCCTTTGAGTACTGATAGAATAGCCAAATCAATAAGTATTGAAGTTGAGGGAAAACCAATGGAAGCGAACCTATACATGATAGAAATGAAGGATTTTGATATAATACTAGGCATGGATTGGTTAGGTTATAATTACGCCACCATCCGATGTAAGGAAAGGAAGGTATCATTTCAAAAACCAGAAGAGGAACCATTTTCATTCCTTGGAATGAAGACGAAACCCCTTATTCGACTAGTATCGGCTTTACAAGCTGAGAAGATGTTGAGAAAAGAAACATGTCAAGGATATTTAGTGAACATCTCAGGAGGGAAACAGGAGACGATAAAGGTTGAAGACATACCAATAGTATGGGAATTCGTAGATATGTTTCTAGAAGATCTATCTGGTATTCCACCAGATAGGCAAGTAAAATTCACCATAGACCTAATTCTCGGAGCGGCACCAGTGTCAAAAGCCCCATACCGAATGGCCTCGAAGGAACTACAAGAGTTAAAGAAGCAGTTGCAAGAACTCCTAGATATGGGCTTTATACGGCCAAGTGTATCTCCATGGGGTGCGCCGGTGTTGTTCGTGAAGAAAAAGGATGGAAGCATGAGGATGTTCATCGATTATAGGAAGTTAAATCGATTAACTATCAAGAATAAATACCCACTCCCGAGAATCGAGGATCTGTTAGATCAACTGAAAGGAGCTAAGGTATTTTCCAAGATCGACTTACGATCGGGATACCATCAATTGAAAATAAAGTTAAAGGATATACCCAAGAGAGCTTTCAGAAATTGTTATGGACACTACAAGTTTACGGTGATGCCGTTTGGGCTAACCAATGCACCTTCAGTGTTCATGGACCTGATGAATCATGTATTTCATCAGTACTTGGATAAATTTGTCATAATCTTCATTGATGACATTCTAATATATTTCAAGAGTAAGGAGCAATATGAAGAGCACCTAAGAATAGCACTAGAGGTATTATGCAAGGAGAAGCTGTATGCCAAATTCAAGAAAAGTGAGTTCTGGCTTGAACGAGTTGGATTTCTTGGACATATAGTCACTGCCCAAGGGATTGAGGTAGATCCAGCGAAAGTTGAAGCAGTAACCAACTGGAAAGTACCAACTGATGCTGGCGAGGTACTGAGCTTTTTAGGATTAGCAGGATATTATCGGAGATTCATAGAAGGTTTCTCCAAAATAACTGGACCAATGACGCATCTTATAAGGAAGGGAGTAAAATTTCAATGGACGGATAAATGTGAACAAAGTTTCCAAGAACTTAAACAGAGGTTGTTATCAGCACCCGTGTTAACAATACCTGAGGGTACGGAAGGATTTGTTATATACAGTGATGCATCCAAGCAAGGATTGGAATGTGTGCTGATGCAGAATGAAAAAGTGATAGCCTATGCATCAAGACAATTGAAGAAATATGAGCAGAACTACCCGACGCATGATTTAGAACTTGCGGCGGTAGTACACGCCTTGAAGATATGGCGACACTACTTGTATGGAGGGAAGTGCGATATCTACACAGATCACAAGAGTCTCAAATATTTATTCACACAGAAGGAATTGAATATGCGACAAAGACGATGGTTGGAATTGGTGAATGATTATGATTGCACTATCCATTACCAAACAAGTAAGGCTAATGTTGTGACCGACACCTTAAGTAGAAAATCAATAGGACAGTTGGCGTCACTACCCACTTTTCAAATGGAGTTAGTCAAGGACTTGGAAAAGTTGCAGATCGAAGTAGTTACCATACCAGGACAAGTCACTGCTCGTCTAGCAGTTTTGATAATTTGACCTACTCTTAGAGATCGAATTATAGAGACACAAGGTAATGACCTATTCTTGTTGAAGATCAAGAATGAAATTGGTACTGATAAGAGAAAGAATTTTGGAATAGTTTCGGATCAGGCACTGATGTTTAAGGGGAGAATTTGTGTGTCTAAAGATGAAGCCTTGAGAAACGAGATATTGAAAGAGGCCCATTCCAACCCGTACACCGCACATCCCGGTGGTACGAAAATGTATTGAGACCTCCAAATACATTTTGGTGGAGAAATATGAAAAGAAGTATAGGGTTATACGTAGAAAAGTGCATGGTATGTCAACAGGTTAAGGCAGAACACCAAAGATCGGCTAGATTGTTAAATCCACTGGACATACCCGAATGGAAATGGGAAAATATCACAATGGATTTTGTGGTTGGGTTCCCGAAGTCAGCAAGAGGAAACAACGCTGTATGGGTAATAGTGGATCGATTAACAAAGTCAGCTCATTTTCTTCCAGTGAAAATGACATTCAGTTTAGACCAATTGGCACAGTTGTATATTAAGGAGGTTGTGAGATTACACGGCGTACCTATGTCCATTGTGTCTGACAGAGACCCAAGGTTCACATCTAAATTTTGGAAAAATCTATAAGGAGCTATGGAAACGAAGCTGAACTTTAGTACAACATATCACCCTCAGTCCGATGGTCAGTCTGAAAGGACCATCCAAACTTTGGAAGACATGCTGAGAGCATGTGTTTTGGATCTAGGGGTAGTTGGGAGTCATACATACCCCTAGTAGAATTAGCATATACTAACAGCTTCCAAGCAACTATCGGGATGGCACCGTACGAAACTCTCTATGGTAGAAGATGTAGGTCCCCTGTTCATTGGGATGAAGTCGGGGAGAAGAGAGTTTTGGGACCAGAAATAATTGAAAGGATAGTTGAGGCAATCGATAAGATCCGTGCAAGGATAAAGGCAGCACAGGATCGACAGAAGAGCTATGCTGATACAAGGAGGAAGGATTTAGAATTCAAAGTTGGAGAAAAAGTGTTTTTGAAAGTGGCACCAATGAAAGGTGTACTCAGGTTTGGCAAGAAAGGAAAGCTACGACCCCGCTATATCAGACCATTCGAGATACTAGATAGGGTCGAAAATGTAGCCTATCGGTTAGCTCTCCCACCTGGGTTATCAGCAGTGCACAACGTGTTTCATATATCAATAATCAAGAAATACGTGCATGATCCTAATCATGTAGTGAACTATCAGTCCGTGGAAGTACAAAAGGACTTATCCTATGAAGAGGCACCAATTAGGATATTGGATCGAAAGGTACATAAACTAAGGAATAAAGAAATTCAATTGGTCAAAATACAATGGAATAATCATGAAATAGAAGAGCCCACTTGGGAAGGGGAAGAGGAAGCTAAAAACAAGTATCCAACACTATTTGCCCAATCAGAAAGTAAATTTCGAGGACAAAATTTTAATTAAGGTGTGGGGGATGTAGAACCCCAAATAATTTTAAACACCTTAGTGGCACTAAGACATGAATATTGGATGACTAAAGTATACTTCAGATTTTTAGTTTCATTTGAGACCCATTTACGACATGGAAAGCATTCGATTTGAAAAATGATATTTCAATAAAAGTTGTATCTCTTTGAGTTAGCTTGTCAACGCACTTTGAATTACCTCAATCGGATATCGGGAAAAGAAGTTATGATAGAAATACTAAAGGCTGTACAATATCAACCGAAGTACGCGGAATATGAAAAGTCAAATTCCTACACGATTTTCTAGCACCTTCTTAAACCTATAACTCCCACATAAATGGCACCCGTATTAATGAGTATTAGACCCTTTACTTGCCCTTAAGTTGTGAGATTTTTACCTATAAATAGACCCCAATGTATACACATTTTTCACATCAAGGCAAAAGCTTCTAAACATAAAAGAGAGAGTTTTCAAGTCTAGAAAAAAAGAGAAAGGAGAGGGAGGAAAATTAGTTTTTTCTAGAAGTTTTGGTGCTATCAAGAAGTGTTTTCCAAGCATCAATTCTCAACGGAGTGTTTTTTTTAAACATCAAAGGAGTGCATTTTTCAACAATGTTCAAAGTATCAATCAAGGTAGGTAAAGGTGCAAAGTGTTAATTCGTGTTAAATTATAAGTTTCTAGCAAATGAAGATTTATGTTAATATTTGTATGTCTAATGGTACTTCCGGTACGGCATACACCTCCATGTCTAATGGTACCTTCGGGTACAGCATGTACTTTCGGTCAAGGCGTCGTGCTAAGTCATGACTCTACGTGTTTGGGATTCTACCGAAAATCCTACTATGAAAAGGTTTCTAAAGTTACAGTTTTGAAATGTATAGCTTGATCACGAATGCACCAATGATATCTATTGAGTTTTTTTTTAACTCACGGGTTTAACCCCTTATCTACAGATTGATATGATTCTACCTTGGGCCTGGATGATGGAAAAGATGGAGAGTGGTACAACGAGCCCATGAAAAACCCGGCGAACAAGTTATTTAGATTTATTTTTGTGAACGTTTTCAATGTTATTTCTTTAAAGTATTTGAATAACGTTGAACGCGAGAACAAGTTGTGTTTTCTTCAAATAAATTACGTTCTTTTTTTTAATTCAGTGTTTTATTTAAATTATTCGAAAGGTTGTTGTTAAAATTATCATTGTAAAAATTAAGCTTCCACTAAAACATATTCTCCTATGACTAAACCACCGGTTAGTTAAGTAAAGTAAGTAGCGTTCCGGTTCACAAGGGATCGGGGCGTTACAATCTATCTGTTGAATTTTCATGAAATTTAAACTTTATGAAGCTTCATGAATTCTTAATATTTCCATATCAAGTTATCGAGAGAATTAATCAATGCGGAACATACCTTGATCTATTGATGTGAATATTTAATCTTGAAGATCAACTTGCAATCCCTCTCGTTTTATCTTCTTGTTTTAAACTTGATTGCCTTGTTTCAATTTGATTTCTTCAATCCTTCTTCTTAATTATTGATCTTGCTTGTGGGGTTTAGATCTTTTCCTTCAATATGTTTTTCCTATATTCTGGTGTTGGTGGGATGACACAAAGATTAAGAATTACATATGAATTAGGGATCATAATCTTATATATAGTTTTTATATGTATTTTACCCATCACAAAATACAATTCCAAAGGAATCTGGTCTTTACACATATTTAGGCCCACACTTTATTTAGATACCCAAACTCATACCTTTAATTCTTTATTAGATCGCTTTAAACGGGCTTAACTTTAAGATAGCATTTATACATAATTAATTATATATGTAAGCTCACATGACAAATTAATACCCAACAATATATCTACGAGTTAGGTCTTGTTCTTCCTAGAATATCCAACCTCTTTGAGGCATCATCTATCGCTTTTACTTGAACAGCTGAGATACAAGGTGGATTCTGGCGGTCGCAATGTCAAAATCCTACCCACTGATTGACCATACTCATTTGATCGATGTCAGGTTGTTTCAATCACCAAGATGGCAAAATCGTTTCTATATAATCAAGTATAATAAGATGTTTATTACCAAATAAAATTGAAAAGCATCTAACTACAATGTCATCTTCAAATTGAGCATTGATATCACTTTGTATCTTGCATACACTAACAATGGTTCTGATACCCTGCCTCCAAACCTGTTCCCGAAGGATGTAATATGGCTGATCTATTTGATTTTGATGAGGAATGCTTTTTTATCACCAATCTATATTAGGGTTTATATAAACAATAAATAAACATAAAAAATAAAACCTAAAATCTGAAATTGGAGATTGTAGATATGATTTTTGGATAGAAAACGAACAACATTGGTATATGGAATGGATTGAAGATTATTAGCATTTTGGGTTTGAAAATTTTGATTTGGGTCTACAATGAAGAAACGGGATTTTGGGGGTATTGGACGAGAATTGGGTAATGTGATGAAGCTTGTTAGGTGGATTGATTTTAGCTTTTATTATATATTAATTATGGAAGTGAGGCTATTTTCAAAAAATTTCAATTATATTACATACATTACAGTATTTTTTGGTTAAAAAAACATTGTAATGTAATAAATGAATTTTTAATAATATTGGTGTATGTGGTGAAATTTCCACTTGTGAATATAGAATAATGAAGAGGACACGATATCTACATGAAATAATTATACTATTTCAAGCCCAAATATTCCTCATGATACCATGACAAGGGCTTCATCTTCGTCGCCAACTCAACGTACTCTATATAGGCTTTGATGGTCCATCAGATATTGTGTTGATCTCTCCATCATAATGCTGTTAGATAAAATGAGTAAATGACTCACTTTTGGCAAAATTTTCGATGGGACCCGTTGGTCCAATTTAGAAGATCAAAGTTGATCCGTATTCTCCTCCGTGAAAGTATTAAAATCTTATATTTATTTGCCAAAAATGAAGTTTGAGTGAATGAGAAATTGGAACTCAAAGATGACCATTGGAAGATGGTTTTGTGGGAAAAAATTGAAGTTAGTCTCACATAGGAAAAATATGAAAGCAAGAACCATTTTAAATATAGCTATATATTGGAAAGGTGTAATCATATGTAGCATAGAGGTTCTCTCCACGTGTGCGCACAGGGGTGCAAATCTCGGACCGAAATTGCCTTCAGACCTTGAACTTGTGTGCGGACGCGACCTGCGTACACGATTGTTGGATCGAACGAAGCAAAAATTGGCCCCTTCAGAAAGCCCACGGTTTGCAATTTTTTTCTTACTTTATCTACTGACTTTTGAATTTCTGAAACTCCAGAAACTGATATAACTCCAATGGTTAATGGACAAATTAAGTTTATATAATTAAACTCAGTTTCTAGCAATTTACACAGATGAAAAATTCGTCATCTTCCTCTCCGCATCTGTACCTTTTTCAGTAGTTCTTCTTGCATACACATATTTGTCCAATAAAGTCGTGGTGATATTGTTCAGGTGATGTATCGGTTCACCGGAGCAGTTTCTGTGGTGCTCAAATACTACAGGTTTTACCGTTCTTACCTGGGAAACATACGCTCGAATTAGATTTCAAGCACTTACGGTGAGGGGGCGAATCTGTTTTAAGAAAACTGTGTTCGCACAGGCCTCAGGTTGAAATTTTATTTACATATCTGTAATTTATTCTTGCAAGTTATTTATTTATTTTGCGATTTACACGTTTGCAATTTACTAAATTCATATATTTTGCAGTTTACTTGTTTTTATATTTATGTTAGAAATAAAAAAATATATATATGTATATTTGAATCTTATTGCTAACAGTTGGTAAATGCAATTCAGTATATGTATATTACACATACGATTTTTCTACTGAAAAAAAATCTGTGTTATTTTAATAAAAATAGTTTATGATAATTTCATGCATATACGGTGAGTTTCGCTGTCAAATACAGTAAGCTGTCATATACAATGAGCTGCACTGCCATATACGTTGAGCTATCAAATACTGTAAGTTGCAAATACGATAAGGTGCAAATACGGTAAGTAAGCTGCAAATACGGTAAGCTGCATATACGGTAAGCTTCCTGTAAAGACGGTAAGCTACATATACGGTATATTGCATATATAGTAGCTTAAAATCGGTATTTAAACTACATATACGGTATGCGATAATCCGATTTCATTAACACTACTATATTTCAATAAACTTAAAACATATTCTTTGGAAAAAATTGGTTTCTTATACAGTTAATTTTGGAAACTAATTTTTTTTTTTTGATTTTCAGAAATGGTAACCGAATCGACCAACATGGATGTGACCCAGATTGTGCCAGCTAGAAATCAGGCTATGGGCTCAGCTATGGCTCAAGAGCCAAGCTCTGTTATGGCTCAGACTGTGGCTAAATTGTCAAGTCATGTTGTGAGTCAAACAGTGGCTACAACAACTGGCTATACCGTTAATGTTCCAATTAATCATGGAGAAAAATTAAAGAAATTCAATGGCTTGAATTTCAAAAGGTGGCAACAAAAAATGTTATTTTATTTGACCACTTTTAATATTGCGAGATTTTTTATTGAGACTGCTCCAAAACTCAATGAGGGTAAAGGAAATGTTTAAGCAATCAGTGCACTTGATGCTTGGAACCACTCGAATTTTCTGTGCCAAAACTATATTATGAATAGCTTAGCAGATAAGTTATACAATGTGTATAGTACTATGAAAACTGCTAAGGAATTGTGGGAGTTTTTGGACCGAAAATATAAAACTGAGGATGTCTGGGCTAAAAAGTTCATTGTCGATAGATTCTTAGATTATAAAATGGTGGACTCCAAAACGGTTATCAGTCAAGTGCAAGAACTCCAAGTGATTCTTCCCGAAATTCATATCGAATGGATGAATTTGAGTGAAACTTTTCAAGTGGCTGTAATTATTGAAAATTTGCCCCCCGCATGGAAATATTTCAAGAATTATTTGAAGCACAAGCGAAAGAAAATGAATGTCGAAGAACTAATTGTTAGACTTCGAATTGAAGAAGACAACAAGAGTTCCGAAAAGAAGTGGTTCAACCCTGGTGCCTGTTAAAGCTAATGTTGTGGAGCATGGTCAAAGTAGTAAGAACTACAAAAATAAGTTTGGACCATCCAGTGGCAAAAGGACTAAGCAAGGACCGAAAGGTGGAATTTCTAAGAAGAAATTTCAAGGAAAATGTTTCAATTGTGACAAAGTGGGCCACAAGTTTTCGAAGTGCAGATTACCAAAGAATAAGAAAGAAGCAAATGTGGTTGACTATATGGCATAAGATGTGTCGGAGCTGAATCTCTCAGCTGTCATTTCTGAAGTAAACATGGTGGGTTCAAACCCTAAGGAGTGGTGGATTGACACCAGTACTACGAGGCATGTGTACTCTGATAAGGAGTTGTTTGCTGCGTTTGAAGCAATTGAGAATGGGAAAAATTGTTAATGAGAAATTCAACAACTTCTGAAATCAAGGGACAAGGAAAGGTGGTTTTGAAGATGACTTCGGGAAAAGAGTTGACTCTCAACAATGTGTTATATGTGTCGAAAATTCGCAAGAACCTAGTGTCCGGTTCTCTTTTGAATAAGCATGGCTTTCGCAATGTATTTGAGTCAGACAAAGTTATTTTGTCAAAAAGTGGAATGTTTGTCGAAAAATGATATGTTTCCGATAGTATGTTTAAACTCAATGTAATGGTTGTTAAACTGAAAATGAATAAAGCAAACTCTTCTACTTATTTGCTTGAGTCTTCCAATTTATGGCATGGTAGATTAGGATATGTTAATTATGACACTTTACGAAGACTAATTAACTTGAATTGCAATCCCGAGTTCCACATTGATTCAAAACATGAGTGTGAAACTTGTGTTGAGACAAAATTGACAAGGTCATCATTTAAATCAATTGAACGGAACACAAAACCACTTGATTTGATTCACAGCGACGCATGTGATTTAAAACTCGTACAAACAAGAGGTGGCAACAAGTATTTCATTACTTTTGTCGACGATAGCATCAAATACTGTTATGTGTATTTGCTAAAAAGTAAAGATAAAACTATAGAGAAATTTGTTCTTTATAAAAGTGAAGTTGAAACTCAACTTAATAAGAAAATTAAGGTGTTAAGAAGCGATCGAGGTGGTGAGTATAAAGTACCATTTGTAAAATTCTATGCACAACACGAAATTATACATGAAACCACCACACCTTATTCACCGCAACAAAACGGTGTTGCTGAACCAAAAAAGCGTATTTTAAAGGAAATGATGAATGCAATCCTAATAAGTTCTGGGTTACCTCAGAACATATGGGGGGAAGCTGTGTTATCAGCAAATTAGCTTTTAAATAAGGTACCCCGAAAGAAAATGGAAAAGACCCCTTATGAATTATAGAAAGGAAGAAAGTCTTCCTATAAATACTTACGAGTGTGAGGTGTCTTGCAAAAGTGATCATTCCAACATCAAAGAAGGTAAGGATAGGGCCAAAAACGGTAGGTTGCATCTTCATTGGCTATGCACACAATAGTAATACTTATCGATTTCTTGTGTATGATTCTAAAATTCCAGACATACACAAAAACTCGATATTGGAATCAAGAAATGCTTCATTTTCCGTACAAGTCTAAAGAGGAAGCAAGGTCCTCCAAATGAACAAATGAGACTATGACTGAAAATAGTCATGATGAAGAACTAAAAGAGAAGATTGAGATTAGACGTAGCAAACGAGAAAGGACAGAAAAATCGTATGGTTCTGGTTTTCTGACATATATGCTAGAAAGTGAACCTCAATGTCATCAAAAGGCTGTGAATTCCTAGAAGGGACCTCAATGGAAGGAGGCCATTAAAAGTGAGATAGATTCCATACTGCAAAATTATACATGGGAGCTAGTGGATCTTCTTCCAGAAAGCAAACCACTAGGCTATAAATGAATTTTCAAAAGGAAAATGAGAGCAGATGAAACTATAGAAAAGTACAAGACCAGACTGGTAATAAAAGGTTACAAACAAAGGGAAGGGCTTGATTACTTTGATACGTATTCTCCAGTGATGAGAATAACATCTATTAGGTTGATACTTGTGATTGTCGCTTTGCGAAATCTTAAAGTATATCAAATGGATGTTAAATCTATCTTTCTAAATGGAGATTTAGAAGAAGAAATTTATGTGGAACAACACGAGGGATTTTCGTCACTAGGGCAGGAAAAGAAAGTTTGTAAATTGGTAAAATAACTATATGGCTTGAAATAAGCACCCAAACAATGGCATGAAAAATTTGATAATGTCATGATAGAGAGTGGATTTAAAATCAATGATTATGACAAATGTGTTTACGTCAAAGATACTAAAGATAGTTATGTCATTTTATGTTTTACGTTGACCACATGCTTATTGTTGGTAGTGACGATAAGATGATTGAATCCACTAAAAATAGTTGAATTCGAGATTTGACATAAAAGATATGGGTTTAACTAATGTTATACTTGGAGTCAAAATCTCAAGAACATTAGATGGGCTGGTTCTAAGTCAGTCACATTATGTGGACAAAATTTTGTAAAATTTCAATAAGGATGATACTGACTTGGCTAGAACACCGATAGATACAAGTCAACATCTATCTAAAAATAAAGGTGAGAGTGACTCTCAAGTAGAATACTTGAGAGTTATTGGAAGTCTAAGGTACTTGATGAGTTGTACAAGACCAGACATAGCCTATACAGTCAATAAATTGAGTAGATACACGAGTAATTCAGGAGCTGATCACTGGAAAGGAATAGTAAGAGTACTAATGTACTTAAGATATACTCGTGATTATGGACTACATTATACTAGATATCCAATCTTCATTGAAGGATACAGTGATGCTAATTGGATATCTGATATAAAAGACTCAAAGTCCACCAGTGGATTTGTGTTCACATTGGGAGGCGCTGTCATAACGTGAAAATTCTCTAAGCACATAGTTATAGTTAGATCTACGATGGAATATGAGTTTATAACTCTAGATTAATGTGGTGAAGAGGCTGAATGGTTGCGCAATTTCTTAGAGGATATTCCAAGATGGTCAAAACCTGTGTCAACAATTTACATATATTGTGATAGTCAATCAGCAATAGGAAGGGCACAGAGTAACATGTACAATGGTAGGTTAGACATATACGTCGTAGACACAATATCATAAGACAACTACTCTCAAATGGAGTTATCACTATTGACTACGTAAGGTCAAAAGATAACATTGCGGATCCGCTAACGAAAGGGTTAAATAGAGAGTTAGTTAGAAAATCATCGAAAGAAATGGGATTTAAGCCATTGAATGGATAAGTCATTACAAAGGAAATCCAACCTAGTTGACTGGAGATCCCAAGATTTAGATTCAAAGGGACAACCTAATTGTAAATGCTTAATAAAATCACTGTGGAGGTGTTTCAACCTGTCCATTCCTATGATATAACAGTGATGCCCGTAAGGATGAAGGATAAGCAATAGACTTTTAATAATTCTTATACGTCAAAACTCGAGTCAAGTAATGCGGGTTACTTGTAATAAGAAATTACCTATGTGAGAGAGAAGTAAGGCCGCTTCTAAGAGAATTGTGTGGGGCTCAATTCTTAAGAACTCTCACAAAACCAAGCATATGTTCATGGTCAAAACGATTATAATAATGAGAACTGAATTGTGCTAGAAAGAATCCTGTGTGGAGTATATCATCGTTTACATAAACGATAGAACAGTTCAAGACAACACGTCTACTGGTCAACTAGTAAAGTAAATATGCTTTCACAAGGAAAGGTTCAAAGGGTGATACCTACCTATCCTATGTAGACCTGTCTCACGGTCACCAAGTCTCGTGCCTCACGGTCTCATGTCTCTCCCAATTTTCATTCATATGGGGGATTGTTGAAAAAATGAGTAAATGACTCACCTTTGGCAAAATTTTTGGTGGGACCCATTGGTCCAATTTGGAAGATCAAAGTTGATTCGTGTTCTCCTCCGTGAGAGCATCAAAATCATATATTTATTTGCCAAAAATAAAGCTTGGGTAAATGCGAAATTGGAGCTCAAAGATGACCATTGGAAGATGGTTATGTGGGAAAAATTGAAGTTAGTCCCATATAGGAAAAATATGAAAGCAAGAGCCACTTTAAATATAACTATATATTGGAAATGTGTAATCATGTGTAGCATAGAGGTTCTCTCCACGTGTGCACGCAAGGGGTGCAAATCTTGAACCGAAATTGCCTTTGGATTTTGAACTTGTGTGTGGGCGCGACCTGCGTACACGAATATCGAACCGAACAAGGCAAAAATTGGCCCCTTTGGAGAGCCCACGTTTTGCAATTTTTTTCTTGTTTTCTCCACTGACTTTTGAGTTTTTGAAACTCCAGAAACTGATATAACTCTAATGGTTAATGGACAAATTAAGTCTACATAATTAAACTCAGTTTCTAGCAATTTTCACAGATGAAAAATTCATCCTCTTCATCTATGCATCTGTACCTTTTTCAGTAGTTCTTCCTGTATACGCATATTTGTTCAGTAAGGTCGTGGTGATATTGTTCAGTCGCTGTATCAGTTCGCTGGAGTAGTTTCTGTTGTGCTCAGATACTACAGGTTTTACCGTTGTATCATGGGAAACATACGATCGAATTAGATTTCAAGCACTTACGGTGAGGGGGCGAATCTATTTTTAAAAAACTGTGCTCGCACAGGCCTCAGGTTGAAATTTTATTTACATATCTGCAATTTATTCTTGCAAGTTATTTATTTATTTAGCGATTTACATGTTTGCAATTTACTAGATTCATATATTTTGCAGTTTACTTGTTTTTATATTTATGTTAGAAATAAAAAAAAAAAATATATATATATATGTATATCTGAATCTCTTGCTAACAGTTGGTAAATGTAATTCGGTATATGTATGTTAGATATACGATTTTTCTATTGAAAAAAAAATCTTTGTTATTTTAATAAAAATAGTTTATGCTAATTTCACGCATATACGGTGAGTTGTACTGCCATATACGATAAGCTGTCAAATACGGTAAGTTGCCTGCAAATACGGTAAGCTTCCTGTAAATACGGTAAGCTGCATATACGGTATATTGCATATACAATATGCTTAAAATTGGTATCTAATCTATATATACGGTATGAGATAATCTGATTTCATTAACACCACTATATTCTAACAAATGCAACTATGATACTGAACTTTTATCTTCGATTTCCTTAATCTTTTTCTTCCGTTTTTGGCAAGCCAATGCACCCGAAGTTAAAGAGGTTTATTACATATTGCATCTTGAGATATTTCTACATATTCCTCTTGGCCTCTTATGCCTAACATTTTATAACTTTCTTCTTTCTTGTGAAGATAATAAGAAGTCTATCAAGGAGAATCTATAAATTGATTGATTTAACTTTTTCCAAAAAGATACAATCTTTTCTTAATAGTTTAAGGGTTTACTTGGGAGTTTCGGGTATCGGTTATAAACGTTTTTTGAATATCAATTTTGGACATTGAGGGGCCCGACTTGGATGGTTTTTAGCTATGTTTTTAAAATAATCTAACACATACTTGAGAGTTTATCATTGAGTGATTCTTAAAAATTTTTAAAAGAATAAAATTAGAGCGATTCTTAAAAAAATTTAAAAGAATAATATTACATACATATCCTCAATTAAATTTTCAATTTAAAATTTTTACATGACATTTTTTACTCATAAAATGAAATTTTATTTATAAATATTTGGGTGCTGAGGGGTCTGACTTTGGATGGGTTTTGATTATTAAAAAAATTTAAAAGAATAAAATTACATATATCTCCTCAGTAATATTTTCAATTTAAAGTTTTTACATGAAATTTTTTACTCATAAATGATATTTTACTTATAACTATTTTTTACATATAAGTTAAATTTAACTTAAAAACTGATATCTTCACTGATAATAAAAATTTTAAATTAAAGTAGTTTTTTACTTCTAAGCAAATTTTATATTTATAAGTTAATTTTTTACTCATCTTAAAAGTAATTTTTTGCTTATAGAATTTTTTAATTATAAAGTAACCTTTTTCGCTTATAGATAATTTTTTTAGTTAATGTATTTTTTATACAAGTTAGTTTAGAACAAAATATGTAAATTGAGAACGATCATTTTATAGGGGGTGTAATTGGAATAGAATTTAAGAACCGGGCTTTTAACAATTTGGTAGGTTGAGAAAGACGGTCAAAATTACACAACATCGATTTTGGGTATTTTTTATATCATCCGAAATTAGCACCTAAAAAAATTAACAAGTACCGAATTTTTTAACCTCTTATAAATTATGTCATTTTAAAATAGTCGAAATCAGCAAGAATAACTCCAAGCAAGCTCTAAGGGGGCCGGATCCGAGGAGGCTGGAGTCACAATTTGTTCACAGTTACAATGCCCCACGCTAAGGATTTTCATGAAACCATGAAATTGTGGCCCTTGATGTGCGGCAAAAATTACTGTGATATACATGGAATATATATTTTTTTTTATCCTTTTCCTTTTATGGAGATATCAAGGGGTTTTGGATTGGAGAGACAAAGTTTCATCGAGTCACATTACATTAATTTCGGTAATTAATTGTGGCAAATTATTCTCATTTATTTTTCCTTAAAAAGATTCAAAATCTCACAAAATCCAGGAGTTCTTGCAATTTTGATATTTGTCGCTAATTTTCATTTTCCGAATGTGTAAACTCGTAGTTATCAATTTTCTCTTTAGAGCCGGACACAGCCAGCCCAATTTTGTCGACGACAACATTAGTCTGGTCCAATTAACACCAAAAGTTGGTGATTGACAGAGTCACTTTGGCCCAATATATAAGCAATTATAAAAATGCTACACCACGCAGTTCTACAATTTCGAATGGGGAAAAATGCTAACAAAGAGTTGACAACTTTTTTGTTGGTCCTACTTCTACACCCTAAGCTCATTTGGATCTTGGTTGAGACACTCGACTAGGGTTGACAAAATCAAAGGTAGAATTTATTTTATTTGATGCAAACTTCATCTGGCACAAAATTTCTCAAGAAGACAAGATTCTTATACGATCATAAAAATGATCATTGATAAAAAATAATAATAATAAAATAGTCAAGACGTATTGAAAAAAAAAACATTTCTCCACCGATGACATCAGTATATACAAACATCTTTATTCTTTTTCTTTCATTTTTTCTTTAAAATGAATACCCCAAATAGTTTGTATTACACCTGTACGTTTTATTATTGGATATGCTAAGTGCGCCCACAAATTCTGTACCTCTCTAGAAAAAGGGAAGGCAAGTTGGCATAATCTTTGAATCATATCAAATGTTATTATAAGATGGAAATTGTGCTGTGTTTATTAGAACAATGATATGAGGAAATAGGAATCATTTGACATTCCAGGATGGATCACTATTACGAATATATGTTGTGGAATAAATAGTCAGTGGCACTCATATGATGGAAAAGGAATTTCAACTGTGAAAAGTCCTTATTCCATAATGAATCTATTAAAGTTCATATCTCAACAAGGAAAAGAAAAAAAGTAATTTGGTTAGCATTCACATTCACACATGCACAAGGGTAAAGTGTATTGAATAATGCCCTGAATACAGGGCACTATTCATACAGGAGCCATACATGCCCATCACTGTAGAGGACAGATCGATGGGGCTGACCTGTACTAAAATAGAAAAAAAAATAAAAAAAAAAATTCACACGGGCCTCGCCTCTTGTGTCTTTCCTAGCAGAGGTTACAACCTCTGCATCGTACGTGAATCATACCCGAAGACTATTTCCTGTAATTCTATTTTCATTTAGTGTCACTCAGGTAATTGTTTTTCAATTTTATTAAATTGGGTAGTTACACTTCAATTTGGTTTCAATCAAGTAACCCTGTTGTTTAATTTCATCACATGTAATGATGTGAATCGATATAATAACCAAAAAAAGGAAAAAAAAAAGAGAGAGAGAGAGAGAGAGAGATAATTATCTAATAGTTTCGTGTGATGACCATCATTTATTGACTGCAATGTCATCAGTTTTTTTCAATAGAATTAGACAAAGTTTCCTTTATTGAAATCAAATTAAAGTGTAAATGCTTGATTGAAATCAAATTAAAATAAAATTACTCTATTGCAATTAAATTAAAGTGTTGTCATGTGGTTGAACAAAATTAAAATAAAATTACCTCATTGACACTAATTGAAAATATAATCATCACGAAGTAAAATTATTTCTCCATATAATTAACTCGTAGTCAGATTAGTATAATGATTTATGTGGGGAGTGTTCCAATTTTTTCAATTGAAATTGAATTAAAATTTGAGTTGAAATATATTTAGCTCATGTTTGATAGACATTATGTAAAACTCATTTTTCAATTAAATTTGCACTTAGAATCATAGCTTTTTTATACTTTTTAATCCCACGTTATTCAGAAAAATCACTTTTCATTAAATCTTATTACATAAAAATCTACACAAAAAATATCCTTAGTATTTCAATACATTTGATTTTCTTTCACATTATCAAGGTTTTCTACAAGTCAAGAAATTTGAGAAATTCAAACAACAAACAAAAATGGGTTATGTTTAGGACACATGATATATGTTTGAACTTGCACATTAATATGAATTATTTTCTAAGCCATTAGGGGGACACCAATTGCCTCAACTTTGTGCTACAAATAAATCAGCCAAAGCCATCACTACTATTTTCACCCCTTAACCCCAACCGCCAACAAAACATGGCTATATCCTCAACCAAGTTGCTTCATATGGGTCCACAAATATTTGGTCTCATTAATTATCTCTTCCCTTTTTCTTTCTACATGATACGAGGTGGGTGGAGGATTTTATCTTTTTCCTTAAATTCTACAATTCATTTCTCATATAATAGACTACACAATAGAAGAGCTTATAATTCTACTGAATTGTCAACAAATAATCGATAACTCCTCTACCTTGCACGAAGTTAGTGTACCGTGAATTAGTCGACCATTTTGAACGGTTCATGAGGCATTTGAGTCAGTTTCTAATGGACTAACACTTCTCGAAAAGAAACACTATCAAAAGAATATGCGATCCTCTCTATTTTTTAATATTCATTCTCTTTACTATTATATATATATATATATATATATATATATTATTTCTTGTAAAAATTATTTTAAGCACTATCGATTTTACTCTTATAGTAGCAACTGAGTCCCTTTGAACGTGTAATTTTAACGCTTAAATTGACTACTTTTATCCATTTAGACTACTTGCAACTATAATCAAATGTTAATAAAATTGACTATGTAAGTTCGAAAACGACAATTTTTACAATTAAAATGTGGTGAACCAAATAAACAAACATGTGATTTAAATATAATTACCATTTTCATAATTTATCACTCTCTCACGACTATTATCCCATTGCCACGTTTTTTCTCACCATTTTCCATAATTACCCTCTAATTTCCCTTAAACTCCCTGATAGAAGCAGACAATCTAGAATTATTTCCGAATGAATAGAAAATTGATAGTACTAAAAAATGATTGTGAAATTGGAAATAATATTTCTTTTGTCAAAACTGTTGTCTGAGCAAGAAAGTTGGCATTTCTATACTTTTAAACGCAAGAATGATGCTTCCATCTAAAAGTCCAGTAAAGAAATGATAGAAAGGCGGTGTGAGCGTGAGTGGGCCAAATCGAATGGTAAAAGGCGTGCTTTATTGTAAGGAGGTGCACGTGGTATGATGTGCACCGTGCTACCTTTCCTCTCTAGTGAAGCCTTCCAAACCAACACATCTCTTCCTATGCTACCTTCAAATTATCCTTTACTAAATATCATGTATATAAATATGTAGATGACATGCATACATAGGCCCGGGCTTTGGGGGAGTTTGACTTGTGCACGTAAGTTCAGATATTGGGTGGATCGATGCATGTATTTAATGCTTGGGATCACCTATTATATTTTGGCTATTTTGTAATGGAAGGATTCATGTAATTACTAGAATCAAATTTGAAATCAAACCATTGTTTCTGGTTTCGATTTGGTTTTTATACGTTTGATCCACATTATTTTCAAAATATATTTCTCTCTCTATTTTTTGTAATCACACATTTCCAATAAAAAAATAATAATGCACAGAAATTCAAATTTCTTTCTTATTTTTTAACAATATGTTTTTCATCAATCTATTATTCTAAAATACATTCTTAGCCAAAAATGAGACTCGAATAGACTGATAATATTTTTTTTAAAAAATTGCTAGTTAACAATGGAAATCATCTTTTCAATAAAGTAGAAATAAAAGGAAAAAAAATATGCCACCAAATAAATATTACAACATGTTCTAAATACAATACAAATATGTCATCAAATAGCACCTGATGTCTAGTATAATAGTATTCAATTCGATTGTAGTAGGTGTGTGAGGCATTATTGGGAGGTAAAGTAGAATGAAGAATGTCTATAGATGAGACTGATATGACTCAATTATTGAAATGAATGAATATGATTGATTATGCTACTTATCGAGCCTTGTAAGCTTGATATTTGTTGGGTCTTGCAAACTTGTTACTTATTGGGTTGTATCATTGGGCCATGGTAAATAAATTGTAAAAAATATATATAAAAAATGACAAATTCAATTTCAAAGTTAGGTACCCATGGTTTCTATTCAAGAACCACAAACTGTTGGAGACCCGATCAATTCTCGATTCCAAATTTTGTTGGACACAGGCCGAAATTTACTACTCTAATTCGGGAGATTGGATTCTGATTAAAATTTCAATTATTACATCACAAATGAACAATAACAAATTTAAGTACTTTCAAAAAAGTTTGAGGT
This sequence comes from Olea europaea var. sylvestris, assembly GCF_002742605.1. NCBI lineage: Eukaryota > Viridiplantae > Streptophyta > Magnoliopsida > Lamiales > Oleaceae > Olea > Olea europaea. The sequence continues at coordinate 6,492,672 of NC_036246.1, forward strand.
TGGTTGTGTTGACCTCATTTTTTGTATGGGTGCGTGCTCAATTCTTAACTCCTTAAGCCTCCACGTGAGCTTTAGTCCTGCACATTTGGACAAACCATTAGATCATACTGCCAATCTCCGATGGTGAGACAGACGATCGTATACACTTCAACGGTCAAGTCAGTTTTGAGTAGGATATGTATTTAGGTGTGTACGTGCTAAAGATGTGACCCAGTTTATGTAAGAAAAGGTTCAGGGCTGGGAGATGAAAGAAATAAGTAGAGAGAGCAAGGTTATAATATGAGAGTCCACACTATCGATTTTACTTTTATAATAGTAACTGAGCCCCTTTGAACATGTAATTTTAACTCTTAAATTGATTACTTTCATCCATTCAGACTACTTGCAACTATAATCAAATGTTAAAAGGGCAGTGCTAGGCTTACAACCCAACACATTACAGAACCCTTACAGAGTTCTCACAAAGGGGTGGGGTTGGGATTTTTTTCTTCATTTTTTATTACATCGGGGTCCACGTGGGACCGACCCCATGTGAGGGGTCAGTAAGACATCTGTAAAAAAAGCTCTGTACACAGAGCTTATCCATGCTAAAAATAAAAAATGCAGGTTAATTAAATTATTGGGAACTAGTTTGATGGGAAGCACTATTAAATTATCCCTCATTTTAAAATATAATTACGAAATATTTAGACAAAAATCATTATCGGGGATAAATTGAGCTAGTTAATTAGATGCTAAATGTCATAAGGTGATTAATAAAATTGACTACGTAAGTTCGAAAATGACAATTTTTACAATTAAAATGTGGTGAACCAAACAAAATAACATGTGATTTAAATATAATTTACCATTTTCATAATTTATCACTCTCTCACAACTATTATCCCATTGCCACGTTTTTTCTCACCATTTTCCATAATTACCCTCTTATTTCTCTTAAACTCCCTGATAGAAGCAGACAATCTAGAATTATTTCCGAATGAATAGAAAATTGATAGTACTAAAAAATGATTGTGAAATTGGAAATAATATTTGTTTTGTCAAAAGTGTTGTCTGAGCAAGAAAGTTGGCATTTCTATACTTTTAAACGCAAGAATGATGCTTCCATCTAAAAGTCCAGTAAAGAAATGATAGAAAGGCGGTGTGAGCGTGAGTGGGCCAAATCGAATGGTAAAAGGCGTGCTTTATTGTAAGGAGGTGCACGTGGTATGATGTGCACCGTGCTACCTTTCCTCTCTAGTGAAGCCTTCCAAACCAACACATCTCTTCCTATGCTACCTTCAAATTATCCTTTACTAAATATCATGTATATAAATATGTAGATGACATGCATACATAGGCCCGGGCTTTGGGGGAGTTTGACTTGTGCACGTAAGTTCAGATATTGGGTGGATCGATGCATGTATTTAATGCTCGGGATCACCTATTATATTTTGGCTATTTTGTAATGGAAGGATTCATGTAATTACTAGAATCAAATTTGAAATCAAACCATTGTTTCTGGTTTCGATTTGGTTTTTATACGTTTGATCCACATTATTTTCAAAATATATTTCTCTCTCTATTTTTTGTAATCACACATTTCCAATAAAAAAATAATAATGCACAGAAATTCAAATTTCTTTCTTATTTTTTAACAATATGTTTTTCATCAATCTATTATTCTAAAATACATTCTTAGCCAAAAATGAGACTCGAATAGACTGATAATATTTTTTTTAAAAAATTGCTAGTTAACAATGGAAATCATCTTTTCAATAAAGTAGAAATAAAAGGAACTAAATTGCGACAACCAAACCTATGTAGTTGAGGTGAATCAATAGAGGTGCCACAAAGAAGATCTTCATGCAAGCTATTGTATCAAGTGGTTGATGTGACAACTCACTTTATAAGCAGTTCTACTCGATCAACGAGTCATGTTTACTCTCACATGGTAGGTCTAAAGGTGTCAAACAGTCATAACATTAAATGCAACATAACCTAGAATTGACTTATCGATACCTATAACAAGAAGACCCAATCGTAGGGATGAAGCCACGTATATCTTCAGCCAAAGGCTCTAGTTCATCACCTTTTACTATAAAAGCTCACATATAGTACCATTTAAAGGTTATGCAAAGTTTAGACTCTCATACTATAACCTTGCTCTCTGGACTTATTTCATTAGTGCCCCAATTTAGAACCCCTTTCTTCTTCTTCTTCTTCTTTTTTATTTTACAGAAAGTAGATCACATATTTAGCACTTCCCACACCTATATACATATTCTACTCAAACTGACTTGACAGTCAAAGTGCCTACGAGCACATCCCCCACTACAAGATATTGGTTGTGTGCTCTAATAATTTGTCCAAGTGTGCACGACTAAATCTTACGTGGACGTTGAAAGAGTTGAAATTTGTTGACCATGTTACCTCTACAAAAATTACGGTCAACAAGTTGTACGAGTCATTTCCGTTGTATAGTTCACTTTGTTGTTAATTTTGTTGAATATTCTAACAAGGTGTAAATATGAATTCATATTGTGATACAACACGATAATAAATAGTAACATCAATAATATGACAGGATTAATTAGGATAATTACTCAAATAATGAGTGGTTTATTGGAGATATTAGGCGGCATAGTGATGCTACTTGCCAACTTCAAAACGAAAATCTATTTTTAACCTTATTTTTATTTTTTTCGAAGGAGTGGGTTGGTTGGGGGTTAAAAAGATAAAGTTGGAAATACATATAAAGATGGCGCAAATGATATGAAGTGTCTAATGTCAGAAGACGGCAACATTGGTCGGCTAAGCGCAAAGACAGGAACTAACAACGGACAACATGAAACCTTATCCCCCACAAATTCTGCCCTCCATTATTGCCAACTTCTACGCAGATGACATCGCCATCAGTTCTCAACGGAATCAAATGCCCATCAAACCATATCATTTGTGGGCCCTTCTTGTCCCAATTCAAATGACACGTCTCAAATTTCCCATTAACCATTTCTATCGTTAATTATGCTGCTACTTGCATCAATTATGGGCATGTTTGGGTCCAATTTTTTTATCAAAAAAATTGATTTTTTTATCGTTATTTCACTATTTTAGCCGTCATATTTGACTACTTCTCTCACAGGTGGACCACACTTTTCTCCTAACGGTCAAAAAATCAATTCTCAAAATCACTCTCAAACAAACTCTATATTGCTGACTAATTTTCGCCTCTAGGAGGATTATAATAAGACATTTATTATTTTTAAACAAAAAAGAAGATATTAATTAAAGTTAATAATATATAAATAATAAAAACGGCCAGAAAAAAATATTATGGAAATAAGTATGTTACGTCTTGTCCTATAAGGGTCTTATTTTTTTATCAAGTGACGACTAACTAGGAAGTAGTGAGAAATCACCTAAAGGGAGCGTTCCACATCACTTTCTTATCTTTCCTAACCGAGGCCATTAAATAAAGGAAGCAAAAGTAATCCCATCACCTTAATTGAAGTGACATGTACTGCTGAACCTCTATGTCCGAGACGAAGTGCTATGATCTGCTACAACTTATCTCGACAAGTCTTTATTTCACATGGCATATTCCATAGTTCGCCTCATCCAAGGGATCTTTCATACCATTGATTGATTTTCATCTTTGCAGTAGAAGTCCCAACTTTTCAATCTACTTTATAGATGTTAGGTCTAGGTTATAGGATGCTCATTTTTTAGAATAATTTAATGCAGCCTCAACCAAAGACTGCATAGATGACATCTATGAGACGACACATTGGCTATTGAAACAAGTCCATCCAATGGCAACCGCCTTCTACCATAAAGGCTCGCGTTTGTTGTTATTTATGGTTATTGCTAATTTACACTTCCAATAGTAACTTAGTTTGGTATTTTCTTAAAACTCAGTTATAGTACACATTCATGCGGCTCTCATCACTGTTCATCCCACGTTCAAATATATAAGTTAACTCACTTAATCATCGAAGTGCCCGTGGTCATCACCCCATTGTCGGAGAAGGGATTTGGACAAAACTCTTACTTCAACTGTACATGAGTTTTATACATGAACGAGAGTAGGTTGGAATCTGTCGATCACACTTTTGAAATCGAAAATTGAGGTCAACAAAATGAAGAGTAATACTACTTGTATATAATGTATACATATTAATTTACACATTGACGAAATGAATAAGATTAATTGACTTCATTTTATTTCCTTTGTCTCTTTTGTCCTCACTCTCTCTTCCACATCATCCTATAAGCCAATATGTACCCAACAATTATGTAGAATAATATTACTCCAAAACAAGTGTATAATTTTCATTTATGGCACAGTGACATACTGCCGACGCTATTGTAAACAATTTCTCTTTTTGACGAGAGAATTTCATTAATAACTGTTTATAATGATACTAAGAGGACCACCTGGATTTTTGGCGACTTTTGTGCACACGGGCAATAAAGGAGTTGGGATTATACCTAAGGACATCCACTTGCTATTTTATTGATGAATTCATTATTTAATTAGATTAAATGATAATCATGAATATCAAGGATTTGTAATTATTCTTAACCATCCGATAATGTGCAAGTTGGGGCGGATCCATCTTATTTATTTTTTCCATAAATATATTTAAATCTTAAATGTGTCGAAGTAGGATTGTGAAAAGTTAGGTGCAAAGTCAATGCTAATCTAATTGCTCTTGATAGAAGACAAAGGTTTTGGTACTTGGATGACATAATTTTTAAAGAATTTTATTTTATTTTGAACGAATAGAATATTTAACGAAATTAATGAACTTTAGAATATAATTTACAAAATTTGATAGCATGTTGAAATCTTTTTTAAAAGAAGACGAATATATCTGTGCTTATTCCCGTATAATATTAAAATAAGGGCTGTGAAATGAATTCTTATCTCTCATGACTTCATGTGTCAGGGTTTAGTATGCATAGCAGAAATTAAAATAATTTTCATTTTTCATCAAAAATCGTCTTTGTATTTAGATAGAAATTATAATAAAAATCATACATTTTTTTAAATCTGCAAACTCCTTTACTTTTCATGTGTTCCAACGATCTTGATCTGTCAATCGCAGTTGTCTAATTGTCCAGTCTCCAACGGTGATCCACACGGAAAACAAGATTGCAGGATTACGATTTTCTTTTTGTGCAAGCAAGAACCATAAAAATCTCTACAATTTTGAAAACCCTAATTATATTTACATAAGCCTAAACGGGCTTGGCCTGATTGGGTCCAACATTTTATTAACCAATTTAATTAAATCCGATCGGTGAATTAATTAATCTAATTAATCAATTTAAGCCTATAAATAAGCAATCCAATTAATTAATTTATTCAACACTTGTTAAATTAATTAATTGACAAATCACAATCTTCCAGTTCTTCATTTGTATGTGATTCATTAGGTCTCCGATCACGATGGCTAACGATGTGCAATATTATTTTGATCTATTCAAAATTGATAAATTAAAACATCCCATTTAATTTATTACCAATTTACACTCGTCGTCCTATATTAACATCTAGCAATGTGTCAGGACAATACATGTGACGGAAAATGTCATGTGATATGACAAAACTAAACTCGTTTGTTTACCGTGAAACTATAATCCCTTCGCCAATATGATCTGATCAATTAAATGATATGGAAGCGTGTCAATCTTGATTATTGATCATACCTTTCACTTCACTATTAAGTCAATATAAGTTGAAAACTCCTTTTCAACTTATGAGTACACCTTGGCCAAGGATTTCGTTATCGACTTGAATGAAATACAGATCATAATCTCTTACTATCTAAGAGTGAAGAATCCTCTATTGGTCATTCACAACCTTCATACGATTCTTGACACACCCGAACGATGCCGTATTAGCGACTCTTGACAGAGTAACATCTAACACCGTCAAAACATGACTATCCTCATATAAGGTACTATGATGACCTTAAGTCAAAGGACCAATCTCACTACCTAACGTTAAAAATTAACCACTGACACTCAAATAGTTATCCATGTGGAATCTCTAGGCAGATCTCCAATGTTATGTTCTATAACAAAATATCAACGTGTTCATTCAAGTGTCACCACACTTTAGCTTGTGAGATCATCTACTTACTTCACAAGTAAGAAATGTCACACGTGATGGCTTATCCGTAATAATGATATTTGTATTTCGTTATTACTTACGACCGCAGACGATTTATGATTCAATCATTTGTAATTTATATCGTACAATCACAATTCCTTGTGATTAACAAATTACGAAGATTTGAATCTACAGACTCTATTATTTAATTTAATTGTCTATTAATTAAATAATAAATATGTCATTAAATTACATTAATTATATATTGAAAGTATTTATATCCAAAATTGATAGGACCTAGGACATAACACTTACATCATGTTCTTTGCCTTAGGACTTGCAATATTTTTGTACCCCTTTTCATGCAAACAAGGACGGACTTCTAGTTCTATAACATTTATAGGATTATTTAAGAAATCGGATTTACGGTCCACTTGACAGGATTTTGAAAAGTGGAACATCCAACCAAAATTTTCAAAGTCCAACTTCAAAAACCATATCTAAAGTTTGTTTACACAAAAATCAAATATTTGTTTAAATCTTTAATATTAAAAATACCGCCAAATTTCATCCCAAATCCTAATTACTTTCCCGTCTCATTTTTCTCTATATATCTTTCCATACTCATCTCTCTTCACACACATCCAACTTTCAGCCGTCGCCATCCTAGTAAGTAACAAAGTCGCAATAGCATCATCATCGTCGGTAAGTAAAAAAGTCGCGACAGCATCATCATCCCAATTCCCAGTCGTCATCGTCATCCCAGCTCTATCTCCTTCCTCTCGCAGCAACACTTGATTAATGCGAAATTGTGACAATGCCACAGCTCTTCCGAGTGCTACAATGAACTCATGATAGCCTTGTCTGCTGCAATGTCGCTATGGCTCCGGTTGTTGCGATGTTGCAATGACCTTAGTTGCTCTGATTAGATCTGATATCGAAGACGGTGGGCTTAGATGATGCGGAGTTGTGGTGCATGCTGGTGGTGATTTTGCACTGTCTAGTGAGGTGGTGGTGGTCGTGGTGATGGTGCGATGATCATAGGTAGGGTGGGAATGGGATGAGGTGCGGTGCGGTGCGGTGGGAGTGTTTGTAACCAATTATTTGGTTGATTGCAACCAATAAATAATACGTGACCTAAAACATACTATTTTGATTAAGAAATAACTTGTGATCAATTAATTTGATAATTTATAATCGTTAAATAAGTTGTGATTTATAAAATTTGTGATCTGTGTCAAGAAATAATTTGTGACTTATAAAATTTTGATTTGTGACCAATTAATACAATAATTGGTGACCAAATTTTATAAAATTGTGACCTCATTATATTTAATTAATGAAATATATTTTTAGTATCTAATTTTTGAAGTTTAAACATTGTTTCTTAATTTAGAATTGGGTCATACTTAGTTTTTCAGATATGAATTTCTCTTTTAAAAAGTCAAAAGTTACTTTTTCGATTAAAGGTTCATTTGATATGACTTTTGATACTCAAAAGCTGCATTTTGGTCATGTTTGACTAATTTTATGAAAGTATTTATTCTAATTAAAATTTGATTCATCTAAAAATAGTTTCGAAATGAAAAACTCTTTTAAAAACTAGTTTCTAAGAAAAAAATTACGGCAACTTTCTCAAAAAACTCTTTTACAAGAAATAAAAGTCATGTCAAATGAGCTCTAAGAAATCCTACAAAATGGAGGTTCATTTGTTTTTGCTAACATTTAATGTTCATAGTTTTATCAAATTCTCAAGTAGTTATAACATTTTTTTTAATCATCATCATTATTATTAAGATGGGGTTCCATAAACAATGAGAAAGTGCATATTGTTTACCTTGATTTAATTATGCATCTTCAGTGTCCTAACTTCTCATGAGCAAAACCCGACAATCATTATTGAATGTTTTCATAAGCCTACGGATTTGTAGGTCCCAAACACGGCGCCATATCAACTTTCTAGTTAAGCACAGATCCTAATATTCTTTTTCATGAATCATATTCTATCGCCATTAATATAAACTCGCCCGTAGTGTCTTTAGCCTACTTTTCCTTTTCCTTTCCCTTTCTCTTTTTCTCTTTCCCACACAAGAAACAAGAAAACGATGTACCTATCCCACGTTACCAACATTTTCAGTGGACAATTACGTTCTGCCCTCCAATTCCATTCTTTGGAATAAAGGGGGGGCGAAAAAAAACTAACCACATCAAACATGGTGTACTAAGAAACAGGGGATATGAACTCATACGTAAATAAATAAATAAATAAATAACAATAATATCTGGTTTTTGGGCTAATCATTGGTGCAAATGGACACAAATGAATACGTAAGGCGAAACCCCAAATGAATGCCCAAAAGAATCATAAGAGAGAGATAAAAAGTTAGTGCTGATAAGAAACAGTGAAAGTTGGTATGACAATGGGAGACGAGAGAGATGGCAGACGAATCATTCTCTTCATGTGTGTCTCCCATTGCCATGTGAATCCACGTATTCTTGCTTTACACTGATACGTTCCAAAGAAACTTGGGTTGGGTGGGGTTCAAATGGTCAACTCTTGTGTGTTGTGCGGGAAAGAAAAAAAGAAAAGACAAGACTTTTCATTCTTTTAACTACTTATTATTCATCATTTGATTGTTCATTGGTTCGAGGTACCCACCATCCCTCTACAAAACTCTCCTGTTTTTCTTCATTTTCACACAAAAACAGAAATTAAAAGACTCTTTCTCTCTACATATATATATATACCTTTAAATATACATAGCCTCTGTTTGTGCCAAAAGCTTCAAGTTTTTTAAATCGGTTTTACGCAAATGGTTGTTGATGATTTATGCAACACAAGCCTGGTTTTAGGCTTGAGTAACTTTTCATCTACTGTTGAACGAACGTCGTCTAAAAAATTATCATCCCAAAAGTATGATGGGAAAAATTGTGAGCCTTCATTGACTTTGAGTCTTTCTGGTGAAACCTATGATCAGATCCAGACGGTGAAGAAGGTGGATTCTGATATCAAGGTTTCTAATGATCCGTCTGCTGATTTCTATAGACAAGATAGTGCTGCTTCGTCTTTTTCTAATGGTAGTGTGAAGAGGGAGAGAGAGGTTGGGAGTGAAGAGGTTGAAATAGAAAAAGTTGTATCAAGAGTTAGTGATGAAGATGAAGATGGCTCCAATGGAAGGAAGAAACTTAGGCTCACTAAAGCCCAGTCTGCCCTTTTGGAAGAAAGCTTTAAGCAACACAGTACTCTCAATCCTGTAATCTCTCTCTCTCTCTCTCTCTCTCTCTCTCTCTCTCTCTCTCTCTATATATATATATATATATATGATTGCCTGATTATAATCTTTGGGTTTCTCAGAAACAAAAGCAAGACTTGGCAAGAGACCTGAAGCTTAGGCCTCGACAAGTTGAGGTTTGGTTCCAGAACAGGAGAGCAAGGTATCATCTTCAACCCATGGAAAGCAATAAAAAATTTCCCCTTTTCAATAATATGTTTGTATATCATGAAAAAAATAGAACAGATTCCATCTTTAAGAAACCAAGAAAGAATAAAGAAAATTGAATTTAACTTTTGATATAGTACAATAATTTTTCTTTTTCCAGGGTTTAAACCATTTCTTAAAATAATTGCAATTAATCTGAGCAATCCATCATCTTTTATACAGGACAAAGCTGAAGCAAACGGAAGTGGACTGTGAATTCTTGAAGAAATACTGTGAAACACTAACAGAACAAAACAAAAGACTGCAGAAAGAGTTACAAGAACTTAAGGCACAAAAACTATCACAACCCTTATACATGCAGCTGCCGGCAGCCACCCTCACCATGTGTCCTTCCTGTGAGAGGATTGGCGGCCCCGCCGTTGGTGAAAATAAGTCCAACAGTCCTTTTACAATTGCCCCAAAGCCTCACTTCTATAATCCTTACACCAATCAATCAGCTGCTTGTTAAGTTTAGCTTTTTACTGGGCAGATTATAATCCCCAACCCTTATTTTATTTTATTTTATTTGGTCAAGGGCATACTAATTATAAAAATTTCTGATTGTGTTTTTTGTGATCTTCATAGTAAGTTATTAAGTTTGCGGGTTTATGTATAAATTAGTTCTGATGTACATATAGCCTTTTAATTTGCTTTGATATTATTTGCATTATCTTTTAATTATTGTTCGATTTCTACTTTAATTATTAAAAAAAAAAAAAAGGTTGAACCCCAACCTTAAGGGCCCCCACCGACCCTGTCCTGGGCCATCGTGGAGGAGGTAAATCGCAGGATGTGCCTCCCAGGAGCCAGGGTGGAGAGCACATAGATAGGCCAAGGCTGTTAACCCATATGATAACTCCCGCTTGCAACAAAGTCAATTCCACGTTGCAGGGAATTGAACTCTGCACACTGTCACGCTGAACCCTATCCGCCCTCCCTTTTGCCACTGGGAGATATGCCCTAGGGGCAAATCTACTTTAATTATTAGTTGTGAAGGTGTTGGCTCTTGTCTATTTGTCTGTAATTCTGTTAGTTTTTCCATTTTGTTCTTGAGAGGGAAAGTATTAACAATAAAGTCATAAGTACAGAAAAATTTAACAAAATTTGTCTCGACGTTGACGTGGCAAAATGTAAGTGAACTTCTTCTTCTTGTAGCATGATTCAAGTATTAATTGCATCCAGCTAAAAGTTAAGCACGCTTTTATCTAATTCACAATTTTTTATTAATTTTTAATAATATATTTTATTAAATTTTTATCAAATTCTATTAAAAATTAATTTTTGACTCAACTAAATATGGTTTAAGAATAGAAACATAAAGTCCTTAATTACGCATTTCCATGTTGCTTGATGTTTCCTGTGGTTCCGACATTTTTAGGTAAATAAAAATATTCTTTGCCCCAACTTTACCTTAATCATAACTCATAAATATATTTACCTCAAGTTTTGATTTAGATTAAAATTTAATTAAAAGTTTAAGTTAAAGTCAACAATTAGTCCCTGTTTGTTTCCCATTATTTGGCCATTAAAAATGAAAAATATGACTGTTATCCATCACATCAAGTTATCATATTTGAATTTCTACATCTTGTGTAACGAATATATTTTTCATTCTAATTCTTACATTTATGGAAAACAAACAGGGCTTAACAACATATTCATAGAATTCACAATTTTGTAATCCCACATTTCATCAATTTTTGTTAAAATCTATTAAACATATAATTTCAATCTACGCTGAATATGAAATTAGTATAACAATATAAATCTTAATCATAGTACATAACATGTTATAAATAAGTTTTTATTGTCCTATCCCTTAATTACTATTTTGTGTGATATCAACTACAAATATTTTACGGTAGTGCTAGTGGTATATAGGTGTGTATTTAAGTGTGTACACCCCTTTTACATGGAGTGTGAGATTCACCCGAATAAAAAACACTTCTTCGAATAGACCCCACACTCCATGTGAGGAGATGTATACCTTTAGATACACCTCATTATGTATGATTAGATTAATTCAATATTTTAATGTCAAAGTCAAAATGTTTGGGCATGAAAATAAGCACTAATGATCCAATTTCTTTATAGACACGTTATCATAATTGGTCACAGACCTTTCCAACGCCGAATCATTAGAAGGATCGATCATGGTCTAAGATATGGTCCACTTACGGCCCTTTATTTTTCTTTTTCCATATTATTTTACCTTTACTAGAAATGTCGAATGAGGTGTGGATCTGTGGACCGAAAGATCGATAGGCTACTTGCCTGGAAACTACACCATTTTTATGGTCTAAATTATAATTATATTATCATCGTCACGTCATGATTAAATTCCACCATTTCATATGGCCATATTGAACGCCATTTAGACAAACTTTTTCAATTTTTAAATTATTCAAAATAAAGTCGATTCAAACATTGGACTAGTTAGATGATCGAATAAGTACCTTTTCAAGTTCTAAAAATCTAAATATTTTTCATTTATAAATAATTAAAGACTAAGAGCGATTATTTAGTTAGTAATACTAGATCATAAATAGATCGACGAATTTAATTTACCCAAAAAAAGTCAATAAATAAAACAACAAATTAATATAAAATTACATACTATCGAAAAATTATGTATAAACAAAATGAAAATTAACAAATTAATTTATAAATTAGTGATATTACAAATATTGAATTTTGGATCACACGCATGAAATTTTAATAATGATTGATAGTAATAAAAAAAAGAATAAAGTTAAGTGTACAAACATGATTGACAATCATGTGTTGTCAAAATTCAAACCTCTTATGTAGAAATAATTTTTTAAAATAGATGAATATGATGATGTCAAATAAGGTGTTGTCCACCAACATTGTCAACAAACATTGTACATATAGCATGATTCAATCAAAAATACCTTAGTCGGAGGTTAAAGGACGAGAGTTTCCAGCTATGCAAGTGTTATGTTACAAATTCTAATCACAGAATTTGCCAGTGAAATTATGTTTGAACAATCCGATTTAGCACAAGACTAGAAACAATCTACTTCGGTTTAATATGCAGCGAAATAAGAGACTTTATTGGAATTTTTTGTATAGACGTTTCCATACCAATTCATCTTTGGAGATGATTTGTGTGTCAGGTCACGATTTTGTGGCGTACCTAAAAATGAGAGTAAGGAAGAATGTCTAATGGGTTGGGGGTGGTTTTTGTCATTTTACTTATAACCATTCTAGTAAATAAAACAAATTTAAAAATGTAGTATAATAAATAAAAAGTGCAGAGACAACAAAATTATCCTTGACATAAAAAAAAAAAAAAAAAATGTAATCGAAAAAATGATCAACGACATGATTGCTAACAATAGTTGATTAGTACTAAATTATCAACTACAATATCACGAGTAATTATGTACACATATCTGTCAACTATTATTGAAACAATATTCTAAAAATAACAAAATTTTGGTTCATGTCATATAGACCTCACTAAATTATAAAAATCGAAACATCGTAGAAGTTAGTTAAAATTGTTTCAATCCATCACTGATTGAGATAATTTGATGGCAATTGTGTCACGTTCATGGACCATATAGGCAATTCCATCCACACCAATAAACGAAATTCTAACAAGTGATGTGTGAAGAGTATTTTGAAAAAGTTCAATGATGTTTTAACAACATTTTAAATTTCAATGAGGTTCGTGTGATGCAATTCAAAGTTTAATCATTTTTAGAAAAATAAACCCAAACATTGAATATCTACATTCTAATATTACATCGGTAAACTATGAATAAAATTTAATCCAGTATGAGTCTAAAGGAATCATAAAGTCTACATTCCATCCCCAGTTAACGAATTTTTGGGAAATCTAAATTGGATTATAAAATTATAATCCATCCTAATTGGGATATTTAACGTTAAATTAATTTTAAATTTTAAAACTCCGTCGCCCAATTAATTTTAAATTTATCTTCCACATAATAGCTACGCGACACATAAAAAAATTATTAAAATGATGGTTATAGCAATATATTTTGATTAAACACTTTTATGATATGTCTAATGGTAAGTTGGTACGCCATGTGACGATTATGTTGTCGTACAACTAGTAATTAAGCAATTTTCATCCATCTGGGGGGCAACATGCGTTGTCAATTTTAATATCCAACGAGTATACATATTATAACATGTAATAAAGTAGACGTGAGTTCAAATATCAATCACAAGAGAAATAAGTATTTAGTGTAATTTGCAATTAACCTAATTATAGTCGAATATAAATACACTATTAAGGTAGATGAGATAGTGATGATAATAACAACCTAAGTTAACTAACTAAACTAATCTAACTAATTGGGAGGAAATGATTATTAATGCTCGATTAACTAATAAAGAACTAGGACCCCATATCCCCCTACATTCTTCCATCTTAATGTCAATTCCACAAGTTACATTTATTTGATTATGAAGATCAATGTTCCGTCATGTTTAATAATCTTCCAGAGTAGAAATGAACGTATCCCCATGCATGACTAAATAATAACCCAATCCCGAATGCAAACAGGCAATCACAATAACATATATTGGACCATGCTAAAAAGATAAATCCATAACATCTATAAGACATCATAGTGACCGTTATCACATGCTATATTTTTTATTCATTCTCTAAACTTCAATAGGAGTCGTACATCAGTTTAATTCGCATTCAGTTAATTGAATGTATTAAGATCATAACAAGCATTCAAATCAAACAATTACCTAATATCAAAACATCATAAAGTAGAATTCAACGTTATTCAATAATCATACATTATAGTTCTTATTAATACATGTTTGACTGGCGTGGGATTTGAATAATAGTGTGTTTAGAGGTGGCAAAAGGACATAGTATCTCTTTGGCTCGACTTATCGACGCTTGACCCATGGAGGACTCGATCTCATTCAGAGATGAGCCTCCCGAGACGAGTCGAGCAAGGTGCTCGTTTGGCAAGCCGAGCAGAGCCTTGCTCAGCTCGTCAAGTTCACGAGCGGCTCATGTACTCATAAAAAATGTGAACAAAAACAAGAACTCTCACGAGCTCGGCTCAGCTTGTGCTTGAACGAGCTCATGGGTACATGGGCCGAGCTGACTCGGTTTGACTTATTGCCATCCCTAAGTGTGTTTGGACAGTAGAAAATAGAAGGTCAACATTACATATGCATGTCGGCTCGACCCACTGCCATCCCTAAGTGTGTTTGGACAGTAGAAAATAGAAGGTCAACATAACATATGCGTGCTTAGAGGATGGACTGTAATTAGAAATTAAGCCATGTTTGACAACCATTATATAGGGAAAATATAGTTTTGAATAGTAATTTTTCAAAGAATACGTGATTAAAAAGTATGAAAATTTTTTGGATTTATGAGCAAAATATTTTATTGTGTGAATGTTTGGTTAAAAATAAGTACGTTAGAAAAAGAGATAAAAATAATAGTTGTCAAATAGGGGCTTAATTTAAGGGAAAATATCATATTGCAGGTATATTCTTTACACCCTTTCAACAATCAAGAAAATAGTACGAAAATTCAAAATTCAAGTATATTTTCAATTAATTAAAATTATTTATTAAATAAAGATAATAAAATCACGATTAAGCGATTAATGGTCACTGATTTATTTACTGGTCACATATCGTCAAATCAATTGATCACAGATTATTTTGTGGTCACAAATCAAAAATTTTGTAGGTTACAAATTATTTTGAGGTCGCAGATCATTTAAATTACAGGTCACGTTTTATCTATGTGTCACATAGGTAACAAATTATTTTTTAGTCATACACCTAATTTTTGGTCACAAATCATCGAAAAAGTTAGTTACAGACGTTAAAATAGTTGGTCACGGATTCCAAACACCCCCACCATCGGTCCCGATCCAGCACCAATCTTGGTCACAAATCACCACCACCCAATCACCGCTTGCACCACCCCACACCACACCACCGCATCACCAAACCCTATCCTGATCCCATTTAGCTACAATACTTGGTTACAAACACTATCCACTCCCATCACAACACCATCACAACCATCGCCAACACCACTACAACCACGACCACATGAAAACTACCACCGCTACCCACCAACCAAAGCACCAAGCCAAGCCGACCACCAGCCGCCACCTGTTCCCCTTCAACATACCAACAATACTACACCACAAACATCACATTGCCACTGAAGAACATACCACAAGCCACTGTAGAACAACACAATATTGTTGCAG
The DNA here is from genome assembly GCF_002742605.1 of Olea europaea var. sylvestris. Classification (NCBI taxonomy): domain Eukaryota; kingdom Viridiplantae; phylum Streptophyta; class Magnoliopsida; order Lamiales; family Oleaceae; genus Olea; species Olea europaea. Next base: position 6,508,520 of record NC_036246.1, read on the forward strand.
CTATCGTAAACATCCCGGCTGCTGAACGGAGAGTCGCCGCTCACACCACCAACAAACATCGACCAAAAAAACGCCGACCACCATAGCCACCGCCTGTACAACACCATACCGCTACCTAGATCCACACCATACCATCGCGAAGTTACCGTTTGCATCAGCGTCAACCAGCAAAAACTGAGCAGAGAAGAAGCTTGCTCACAATTCCATCGTCGTCGTCGTCATAGTGAGCAGAGAAGAACCGGTGCTCACACCGCCAGGGAAATGCCATGAATTGCTGGTGAAATTTTCAATCGTCACAAGACGTAGCTGCTGCGCTTTGGCCTAAGTGAGCCAATGAACGATCGTTGATGTGAGTTCAGCGATGGTCTCTGACAGTGGGCTTGGTCTCCAGCAGTTGGCAGCGGCACCAGAGACGAAGGTTATCTGTAGAGAGTGAGGAGAGGAGAAAATCAAAAGATGCTGTGAAATTGAATTTTAGGGATGCATTGGGGATGAAATATTTAGTATTAATATTATTAAATTAATATCTGAATTCTAAATAAAAAACCTTCCCACCTGATTTTTGCATTGTGATATTTAAATGCCTGGACTCTTGTAATTTCAACTTAATTTAATGCACATGACTTGAGTCCAACACCCGGCCCATCTAAATGTACCAATCTATTTTTGGATGACTAATGAGTCATTGACTCGTGTAGGGGTCTGAAAAGTAAGAACTACCTTATGCCATTCTACGCACCATTAAATTCAGATAAAATTGTTGAATAATCCTTTCTTGTGATGAATTCATGCACTAATTTTTTATATCAACATATTAAAGTAGGAGACAATGTCAAACCTTCCATCATGTTGTATCAGAATGAGATAATGGAGTTACGTTACTAGATCCTCAGTGATGGCAATTGAAAATTTGTTACTTGTGATAGTTCATTTCGGAAGGATAGATGAAGGTTAATATCTCAATCCTATTGGTTAATTATTACAAAAAGTGCTCAAGTATACGTCTGGTTTTAGTACCGTTTGCGTCAAAATCTGTACGATAGTCCAGCGACTTTTAACTCGGCCCAGAATTGGAAAAGATGGTAGATTTGCTTTTATAGTTTAATTGGGCCTTATCCCCCAAATCCATCTCTACTCGCTACCACTCTCCCCACTAATTTATATTTATTTGGTAGTGCTTTTAAATACTTATAAGTTATGATCTTATGAATACGTTCGTGCTTGAGATTTTGATATTCAGTACAAAATCTAAAAGAGTACACATCTTTCATTTAATTAAGAAGCATGCATAAAGAAGAAGGTAAAGCTATATATGGATTCATTGGATATAAAACTAGTGCACAAGAAAAGTACAACAAATATATTTTCTATAATTACAATCAATATCTACTGGACTAGCATGTATATGTAGTTGTTTCTTTTCTTGCTTTTATTTCATCGAGGGGACTTCACATTGTGTTCCCTATGTACAAAGAAAACAATGTTGCCCCTCGGGGCACAGCTCAACTGGTAGATCAATCAATATTGTCTTGCTTCCAGCGGCAGGGTGTAGAGTTCGATTCCTGGTGGGAACTTGCGGCCAAATATTTGGTATGGAGCAATCACTGTGGAGGAGGGTCTCTTGTGCGCAGAAGTGTACAGGCAATGGAGGGAACCTATGATCCAGTTGAGGCATAATCCGCGATTTACCCCCTCCAAAGTTCTAGGAGCAAGGGTCTTGGGGGTCCAAGATTTAATCTATTGTAAGTTGGGATACTTGGATATAAAAAAAGAAAAAGAAAAAGAAAACAATGCTCTCAATGGCTTTTAAACAATTCAAGATTGTGTCTGATATCTTTGATTCTGCTCAGAGTTCTGTACTTAATTACTTCTTGCAAGTCACTCAACAAAAATGTGTAGATAAGTAAGTTGTAGATCCTACGGAATGTGTAAATAAAAAATTATGTTTAACGAACTTAAAATATGGTTTATGCTTTGCCGAACACGAATGTATGAGAATTATTTTAAATAGAGATCAGTAGAAGGGAGAAAAATGAGCAATACTAGTGCTCTTATTTGAGGCTAGACATTTTATAGATACTATAGAAGAAAAAACTATAGAACATATGGTCAACATATCCTTTTGTGAGAGAGAATACATTCATTCGACTATAACCCTAGAGTTTCACGTGGAATAAGAATGGTTTTGCATCTCAAAAATCCACTTATACACTAGATATATAGCCCCCTCACATAAGGAGAGCCATGAATTTTTTAATCACTGTGAGCTCCCCTCATGTAAGAGGGCTATACACTAGTGTACAAGTGAATTTTCCCTTATATAAAGGGAAAAATTATAGTCTAGTTTGAATAATTTGACTTTAATTATCACGTTTTGATGTTTAATATTAAGGGTAATGGAATGAAACTCCCCTAACCTTTGCCTTACTGTTGAGTACCTCATATCCCTTCATTTTGTTGGAAAACCTCCCTAAATGACCAAAACCTTATGAAATATCCCCATCGTCCAATTTCATTAGTTTAATTGTTTTGTATAATAAATAGGGCCAAATTCCAATCCCAACGATGATGCTACTATCGATGAAATCGACACTAATGTAGGCCTTGTTGCCGCCTCTTTGACAGCGTTGCATTTATCCATGACAGGGCTGTGATGTGTTTTAAAATCAAGGAAAATATAAAAAGAAAAAAGAAAGAAGGATAAAGATGGTGTTTAAAATTAGGGTAATTGGCATAAAACGTTCATACCTTTCCAGTTTATTGTGGAAAACGTTTTTATCTTTCATTTTTTGGCATTTTCGCTCTTGCCTTCCACATTTCTTTGCACTGAACATTATTTTCACAATTTTTTAATGTAAAATGACCAAAATTCTCTCCCATTTAAATAAAACTAAAAAGAAAAATAAAAATAAATTACAATATTACTCTTAAATATTTTAAAAAGCGCAAGTGAGTCCAAATAATTATTAAAATGTCTAATAGTACAAAAAGTTCCTACGTTTGGCTTATAGCCACCATTCCCACTTCCACACGCATCATTAGTAGCAAAAACCAAAAAAAAGCAGTCAAAATACGCCACTGTATGAGCTCCATTTTGGAGGAAATTATGTATTTGAATAATAGATTGATGAAGAATGTATAATTAAAAATTAAAGAAAAGTTTTGAATTTATGTGTAATATTATTTTATTGAAAAATATGTGGTTGTAAATGAGTTTTTTTTTTTAAAAATAAATTTTTAAAAGAATAGGGCTCAAACAAAGTCTAAAAAGAAACTCAGAATTTAAGTAGATCCAGTTTCGAAATATTAGGTTTTTTTTTTCTTCTTCCAATTTGAAGAAATCTGAGGAGGTGACTATAAGTCCTTCGCTGTTGTTGTCGGTTTCGTCGATGGTGGCATTGTCATTGGGTTTGAACAAAATAGAGAGATTTTTATTGTTTTTATTTTCTTTAATTTTAATTGGGATCTCATTTGCACAAGGTTATGACTACAATTAATTTCTTCTTCTTCTTCTTCTTCTTTTTGTTTATTTAAACAAGGAGTAAATTCATAATTTACTAAGATTATACGAAGAAAAATGATGAAAATATTGTATTTCGCAAAGTTTAGATGATTTAGTGGAGTTTTGTGCCAAAATAAAAATTTATGAAGTATTACGCAAAATAGACAAACATTAGGGAAGGATATTGTGCCATTTATCTTAGGGTTGGTCAAAATTCCTGAATTGAATCGAACTCGAACGAAACTGAACTGAACAATTCTTCCTAAGTTAAATACCAGAACGAATATCTAAATCAAGAATTGACAGGTTCGATTCGGTTCTCGGTTCTTATTCGATTTTTGATCTAAAATAAGAATCGAATCTCCATTTTTTTAATTTATTTATTTTAAATAAGTCAAAGTATTTTTTTTATATAAATAAATTTGCTTACTAGTTACTTTAACTCGAACCCAAAAATATGATTTTTTATTTCTAATTTTCAGTCAAAGCCTCAACTTAATCAAATTGACCTAAATTTTATTCAAATTTGTTATTCTATCGTATTGTTGTTTCTACTGTTCTGGAGAAACCAAATTGAAGCTTGACAGCTACTCTCTTAATTATTTTAAGCTCGCTATCATTCACTTAACGTGATTTTAACAATCAAATCTATAAAAAATTCAGCAAGAGACGTAAAAGACATATAAGATTGGATTATGTTATTTTGTAATAACTAAGATTGAACATGTCATTAGTTGAATTAATGTAGCTTTTTAAATATTTAAAAAAAATTAATTATAGTACAGAACATGGGAATCGAATGGAACTGAACCTAAATGGTTCCATAATTAAATTTGGACCCAATGGTCCAACTTACTAAATATCCAAAAATTTTAGGGTCGGTTCAGTTTTCGTCGGACCATGCCTACCCCTAATTTATCCTTTTAAATTTTGCCCTATATAATGCACTTTTCTAGCTTAACTAACGGATATTTTGCAGAGTTCAAGCAATCCAAGTTGTTTTGCACTAAAATGAAATGATAAAGGGGCACTCCACAATAGAGGCAAATGCTAGGGGTTCTGTGTTAATTACCCTAAATATTAATTAGCATTCATTTGGGAAGAATTTTTAAACATTTTAATTTATAAATAGATATAAATGAGTGGTGAACGTGTAAAGTACTCGTGTATCCATTAAAACTTGTGGTTGAAAATATATTTTGACCATTTATAAATAATTTATTAAGCAAAATAGATGCTTAGCCCCATTTGATGGCCTTTATTTTGAGAAAATGGAGTTTTAAATTTTAAATAGTGATTTTATGGAGAATGTGATTAAAAGTATGGCAAAATTTTCAATTTACCTATAAAATATTTTATTGTATAAATATGTAGTTAACACGTGTGTATGAGAATCAAATAGTATTGAAATAATGGTTTCAAGCATGAGTTTTGTTATGTTCATAAATTACATAGAATGGACATGACGGAGGAGGTCCCATATATGCTGACATGGCATTGACTATTTAATTGGATTGGAACTATTTAATTAAGGGAAATTACAATATTTCAAGCATTTAAAGATCAGGATGCAAAAATCATGTAGGAAAGTATTTTATTCAAAATTTAGGTTTTGATTTAATTAATAATATTAATATAAAATAATTCAACCCTATCTCATCCCAATTTTATTCTAAACCCTAGAATTTAGATCCGTTTCTCTCCTCTCTCCCACTCAACCCACACCTCCGGTGCCTCTAAATTGCGCCCGACTGGAGATTTCCCTCTAGGTTGCTCGGATCCAGGGAAGCTATACTAATCAAGAAAACGACGACGCTTTAGTGGAATACTCGTCGGCTTCGTTTTCTTCATCGACTCCATTTGCGTGTACTTTCTCTGTGGAATCATACGCCCTCTCTTATTCATCTTACTCATACAAATCAATCAATCGTTCAGCGAGTAATTGTTGTTGCTGTTCTTCCTCGTGTGAAGCATATTTTCCTTAAAGAAAAAGGAAAATCAAGAAGTGAAGAAGGAAAAAGAGTGGTTGATTTGGGTGGTGATGTGGTGTTGGTGAGGTGTTTGTGGGGCGACGATAGAGGCGTGTTAGCAGTGTTAATCTGGGCAGTGTTGGTAAGGTTATGTGTTGTGTATTATTGGTGTGTTCAGTGGTGGCAGTGGCGGTGCGCTAGTATTGCTTATGGTGGTATGTGACCACTATTTCACGTATGTGACCAGCCATTTAATTATCTGTAACCAATAGTTTAAGGGTGACCTAAGAATTTTACAATTTGTGACCAATTTGACCTTTGAGTAACTTGAGACCTGTAAATTTTGGATCTGTGACCTACAAAATTTCCTATTTGTGAACTCAAAATAATCTGTGATCAATTAATTTGATGACATGTGACTAGTAAATAAATCTGTAACCTATAATTATGAATTCGTGACCGTTACTTGTGTAACTGTGACTTCATTATATTTAATAAATAAATATTTTTAATTAATTAACTAATAAACCTGATTTTTTTCATTTTATAAACTTAAAACCCGATTTTTGAAGTCTCCAAACTTAATACGAGATTTATGAATTTTTCCCTTTAATTAAACAATAAATTTTTGGACCTCAGATTGGGCTCGGCCCACTTGGCCTATTTTCACTCATATATGTGTGTGTGTGTGTGTGTGTGTGTGTGTGTGTGTGATTCACTTCACAATCGATGTACATTTTCTTACCTTAACCAAACCCTCTCTTTTGTCTCTTACATTCTCTTTATATTTTGTCCAACTTTTGACTTAATCGTCGAAGTGCAAATTGCCGTCGAACCTTTTTTAATCAATGGCCTTTTGCTTCCTAACTGGGCATTTCAACGTGCAAGTGATTCGTACGTGGAGGGACGATATTGGAATTTCGTTGGTGCATTTTCTGAGGTCAACAAATTTGCACATCCGTGGGAATAACACATTAACCATGTTCTAGCACGTACAAAAGGTCACTGAAAAATGATTTCGAACAGTGTTCTACTGAAAAAACAAAGACAGTAGACCGGAAAAGGGGATTTCAATGGACAGTTTTCTATTGGAAGAAAGCAAGAACAACAACAAAAAGGAAAGAAAGTAGAGCTACTGGAAAACTGGTTATTATCGGCAAAAGGTTGAAGAAACTTGGGTTGAAAAATTCTAAAAATGGTTATTAACGTATTATGAAATGGCCACAGTAAGTTGATCTAGAAAGAGGAGTTTTCCAGCAAAGGTTGAAGAAATCGGCCATATTTGATCTATGGATAGGGGTTGTTTGCAAACGAAAGATAATATGCCATCAAAAGAGGAGAGAAAAATCTGAAAGAAGACATGGTTTTTCCAACGTTAATTTTGGTTTTGGCAGTAGACAGAGACCATGGAAAATCACCTTATTTACTTTTCCTACCACAAATTTTCTTCCTATCTTCAAACACAAAAATCATTTTGCACTAGTAGAAGAAGATCAAAGCCTCCTGACTATCTCATATACGCAAAAATGAACTTTGACGGCTCCAAAATTTATATTACCTACGTATTTGTCAAAAAGAAATCACCTTCATGGAGCCTTCAAAATTGAATTATACAAATATGATTGATTCTCGTATTAAGAAACTTTTTATTATATAAAGGGTTGGTTGTTAAATTTTTCCAAGGATATTTTGGGTAGTTTCAAATTTCTAAAAAAGTCAAGGGTCATTTTGGAAAATGTTATATACTATTTGGACCATTTTCATATATATCCCCGTATTACATCACCTATTACAACATTACTTTAGTGCAGAAAGGAGTTTCCGAAAAAGCAACCTTATGACCTTCACTGGAGCACTACACAGCTCCAACTGTTTGAAATGGGCCATTTCTAATTAACATAATCATGGTGGAATTCAAAGGTATATGCAGTGATTTGTGGAATCTGACTTCGTGCTCTACAAGCTTCATAAAAAGCTTTAGTAAACTTTTATTCCTGCGACGTCGAGGTAGACAACTGTGTGCTTAGAGGTCATCAGCAGCAACTGAAGAGGCAACGGCTGGCATCATAGTGGACAGTAGTGTACGGTTTCAGCTTTTCTCCACTGTGTCAACTTAAATTTTGATGTGATGGTGGCGGTTGGTACAAAGAATCATTGGTAGAAAATAATTAATTAAAAGGTTGGGTTCAACCTTAAGTAGGGGTAGGCGCGGGTCGGTTCGGTTCGGTTCTCTTTAGAACCGAACCGAACCAAACTTTTCGGGTATTTAGTAAATGGAACCGTCGGGTCCAAATATAATTATAGAACCGTTTGGGTTCGGTTCCATTCGGTTCGGTTCGGATCGGTTCGGTTCCGTTCGGTTCTGTACTATAATTAAATTTTTTAACATTTATAACAACGTTATATAAATACGACTAATGATACATTCAATAGTTTTGGAATGTCAGAGATTAGTAAACTACCTTGTTCAAATGATCGCTACGATCAAAGCTTCAATCGGGGAAAGTCACGGCTTCGATCGGAGGTCAGAGTGTCGGCCGACGATTGTATAAGTTTTGGAATATTAGATAGACTGCGAGAGTGAGTGCGAGAGTCGAGACAACGTTATGCACTTTATTGTAGGTGTTTAGGGTTATTTAGTGGATTTGATCTTGTTTGGTTAAGAAATGAAACAATAAAATGGGTAATTGGGCCAAAAATTAAAAAATTAGAAATGAAACAAATTATTGGGCCAAAAATTTGGATTTAGAAATCATTAATTTGTTAATTTGTTTAGAAAAAATTAAAATTAAAATTAAAATAATTTGATTTACTCAATATAAAAAAAAATTAGGAAGATTCGGTTCTTATTCTGTTCTTCGGTTCTTGGTCTAGAACCGAGAACCGAACCGTATCCGTCGGTTCTCAATTCAGATACCCGTTCGGGTATTTAATTTGACAAGAACCGTCGGGTTCGGATCGGTTCGGTTCGGGTTCGGTTCGGTCGGTTCGGTTCGGGAGATTTGCCCAGCCCTAACCTTAAGGGTCCCTCATCGCTCCTGTCCTAGAGTATCGTGAGGGAGGTAAATCCCAGATTATGCCTCCAAGTGTACAGGGTGGAAGGCTGCTTGTACACTTACACTTATCCAAGAGCCAAATTCATATTTCAGGATTCGAACCTTTGACGCGACAACCTCAAGTAAAGTTGGATTTCTCCACCCTCCCCTTTTACCACTTGGAGATGTGTCCTGGGGCCTGGTAGAAAATAATTAATTCTTACTACAAAGGGTTGTAAATGGGTTTCAATGAATTTTGGATTAAGAGATAAAAAGTCAAATATGGAGATTTGATGTGATAGATAATGGTCATATTTTTCATTTTTGCAGTCAAAAAATGAGAATCAAACGGGGGTAAAATGTTTACAAAGGTAGGCCACATTAATTTTTTTCTTCACTAGCCTAGAGATTTATTTTCTTTGGACCTAAAGCTTCTCGGATTACCTAAAACGCTTGGGTTTTCTGGATTCCAAATGGGCTGACATAGGTATATTTCGCTGAAAATGATTTCTCACGCTATGCCGTCTTGCTCCTCTTCGATATATAGATCACAAAGTTAAGCGAATCTAAAACATAGCATAGGACATGGAGAAGAGGGTAGCAAAAACCTGATCTTCAAGGTATTTTGAGACCAGTTTACTCGAGTCAGGCCATTTTCGTCTAAGCAAATTCTACTTCCGAAAAAAGGGGGTCCATGGTTCAATAGCTTAATTCGACGAGTTCATCCCTCTTGTATTACATTTTATCTCACAAGCAACCCGTTTTAAGGTTCTTTTGCTGGACGTATGTGATATCCAATAAATTTTCGGCCTAATAGAAATAATCTTTGAAAACTGTATGCAAGGTAGAAAATTTGTCCCTCCAAATATAGCAACACAAAGCCATTAATTGTCAATTGGTTTTGAATATTATTCCCATCGAATATTAACCCATCTTCTTGCTACATAATATTTTACGATCAGTCCACAATTGTAATTAAAATACCAATTGTCAAATTATGCAAACCTGAGATATAAAGTTATGGGAAAATGGAAGATCTTAATTTTTAATTATTAAGTACTTGAACTATGATGCTGATTGGATTGCAAGCTTCAAACTTTCTATGAGTGCCACCAAATTATTATGATTCACTACCAATTATCTTTGGTTTACAATTAAAGGCTTGAATTAAATTTATCACAAAGTGCATGTAGCAAAGTCAGTGGCTTTATTATTCTTCTCCAACGTCAAATTATGTAAGCTTCGAGCAACAACTTTACTTAGACAATTATCGTCAGATTTGTTAAAGTTGATATGCTAAGATATTCCTTATCGCCTACTTGGGAACATATTTGGTTGAATAATGTGGTATATTTGGAGATTGGTAGGTTTGGATGCTTAAGCCTAGTATTTTCTTAGACCTTCTTATAGCCTTAGAGTATTATCAGAATGCTGGCATTTGTGTTGTATTTTTTTGTATTGGATTCGAGGCGAGCTTTAAGATCTCACATGTTAGGGGCTAGCTTATAAGATCTTGCATCTTTATAAGCGAGCCCTAACTTGTGGATTTCATATTATCAGAAACAACATTTTGGAGTCCTCATTCCTTGAATAAAGGAAGAAGCGGCATCTGGGAGTCCTTGTTCTTTGAATAAAGGAAGAGATAGTATTTTAAAGTCTTCATTCCTTGAAAAAAAGGAAAAGGCTAATAGTTAGACGTGTTTGCCCTTGCAAAAGGAGCATTTTCTGACTTTGCGAGATGTTTATTCTTTACTTTTCACTATTGTCGAGCTTAGCTCTAGGCCCTCGTCTATCCGATGTCGTTTATAAGATCCTATATTTCAAGAGCTATTCACAAAATGTTTATTTCCCGCCTCACCAGATGCTTATTCCTGGTTTTATGAGATGTTTATTCCTCGCTCTTCACTATCGTCGAGTCAGCTATAAGCCCTAGTCTATCGGAGACCGTCGTTTATAAGATTCCTAAAGTTCGAGAAGCTCTTTGCGAGAAGCTTATTCCTTGCCTCTCACTATATTTAAGCTTAGCTGTAAGCCCTCGTCTATTTGAGGCCATTTATAAGACTTTGATAGTTCGAGAGCTCTTCACGAGATGTTTATTCTTTACCTCTCACTATCGTCGAGTCTAGCTGTAAGACCTCGTCTATCCGAGACCACTTATAAGTCTCCGATAGTTCGAGAACTCTTCGCGAGATGTTTATTCTTCGCCTGTCTCTATAATCGAGCATAGCTATAGGACCTCATCTATCTGAGATCACTTATAAGGCTCCAATAGTTTGAAAGCTCTTCACGAGATGTTTATTTCTCGCCTCTCATTTTCAAGGCCACTTATAAGACTTTGATAGTTCGAAAGCTCTTCATGAAATGTTTATTCCTCACTTCTCACTATCGTCGATCTTAGCTGTAATCCTTTGTCTATCCGAGGCCGCTTATAAAACTTCGATAGTTTGAGAGCTATTTGTGAGATGTCTATTCCCTGCCTCACTAGACACTTATTCCTGACTTCGTGAGATGTTTATTCCTCGTTCGTCACTATCGCCGAGCTTAGCTGTAAGCTCTCGTCTATCAAAGGCCGCTTATAAGACTTTGATAGTTCGAGAGCTCTTTGCAAGATATTTATTCCTCACCTCTCACTATCGTCGAGCTTAGTTGTAAGTCTTCGTCTATCCGAGGCAGCTTATAAGACTTCAATACTTCGAGAGCTCTTCAAGAGATGTTTATTTCTCGCCTCTTACTATTATCGAGTCTAGCTGTAGGACCTCGTCTATCCAAGACAACTTATAAGACTTTGATAGTTCGAGAGCTCTTCGTGAGATGCTTATTCCTAACCTCTCACTGTCGTTGAGCTTAGCTGTAAGCTCTCATCTATCCAATGCCACTTATAAAACTCTAATAGTTCGAGAGCTATTCGTGGGATGTCTCTTCCCCGCCTCATCAAATTCTTATTCCTAATTTTGCGAGATGTTTATTTCCTACCTCTTACTATAGTCGAGCTTAGCTGTAAGCCCTCATCTATCTGATGCCACTTACAAGACTCTGATAGTCTAAGGGCTATTCACGGGAGGTTCATTTCCCTAGGCCAAACGCTTTATTCCTGGCTTTGCGAGTTGCTTATTCTTCACCCATCATTATCGTTGAGCTTAGCTATGAGATCTCATCTATCCGAGGTTAGCTTATAAGACTCTGATAGTTCAAGACGATCCACCAGCTTGATATTTATTCCTCACTTCGCGAGATGTCACATCATAGAAGTTATTGCATTATAGCCACATTTATCTTCAGAAAACTCATCATGCCTCTACATTGCAGATACCTATCTTTCAGAATTTTGCTTCTGTTTCAACTATGTTACATTTACTTATCTTTAGAGAGTTTACATATTTACTGCATGGATGAACCATCTACCATTCAGAAAGCCCTTGACATGAATGAACCATCCACCATGCAAGGATATCAGTTACTGCTTTGTAAGGAAAAGGGTGGACCCACTTTGTTAATTACGAAGATGAAGCCTTTTATAGCTGGATCAAACGTCATGAAGAAAGCCCTTGCACATAAGAGTAAATTGCTTGCAAGAAGGTAAAGAAATAACAATAAAAAATAAAAATAAAAGTCTCGACAAGGACAAGTGTGAAGCCTCTCATAGAAAGCTACACTTCGATACCTTAGAGGTTAACCCCTTCCATGGCTAGATCAAACACCATGGAAGAAGGCCTTGACATGGATGTGCCACCCCCATGTACGGATATTAGCTTACCACGGCTACTTATATTTAGAGACCGCATCCACTGTTTATATTCAATTCAAAGTCTACCTTCGCATCAATGTCAGTGCATTTGTTTATATTCAGTTTAGAGTCAGCCTTTACATCAGTATCAGTAGAGCTACTTACATTCAAAGCATTACCTCTGCAACTATATATATCTAGAGCATCACTTCTGCTACTTATATACTCAGTCTCATCTTTGCATCAACTTCATCATAGTGGCTTATATTTTAAGTCCACACATTATATAAATATTCGAGTCAGACTTAGGAAACTATTTTGATACTAGTATTTTAGTATCATTACATATTATTTCTAGCACATGCATTATATTATTACTATTGAGTATGCATGCCATATTGTTGCTACTATGAGAGAACACTATTTTCACCACAACCAATACTTATGTCACATTATCAACATGTTATTTACTTCACATTAGCAATATTGTTATACTGAGCTATGCAAGCATATCATCTGCTATAATATATGATAGACTCTTTGCATAATCAATCTTGGAGAAGTTTAATCTAATATCATTCACACTATCATCATTAGTATTTGGAGGGGCAAATGAACCCCCAATTCATTTTATATATGTGTGGTGGAGATATTATGTTGTATTACAGGTTGATTTAATCCATATTACAGGGGAGATGTTGTCGAAATTTTGACAAATTATATGTGATATCTTTTGAGGTAATCTGTAAGTCCTTGCTCATTTCGGCTCACACAGATTTTTTCTGAGGAGCGACTTATATTCTCAAGGCAATTCGTAAGTCCTCGCCTACTTGAGATCAATGCATATTTTCGAGGCAGTTCGTAGGTCCTTGTTTATTGGAACTACTCATGTTTCTAAGACAATTTGCATGACCTCACCTAGTTGATTACTTATATTTCGAAGTCCAACCTGCACATGGTACAACTGAGACTTGGGGGACTATTGTTTTATCCATAAATTAAGTGGAATGTGCGTGATGGATAGGGTCCTATATATGCTGATGTGGCATTGATTATTTAATTGGATTGAATCTATTTAATTAAACAAGATATTTTTGGGCCTAAGATTGGGTCCAACCCACTTGTCCCATTTCCACTTCTATATATGTATGAATCATTTAACTATGTTTTCTAACTTTAGCCAAACCCCCATCTCCCGTCTGTTGCACTCTTTTCATATTTTGTCCGACTATTGATTTGATCGTGCAATGCAAATGATGGTCAAACATTTTTCTCGTCTGACTGCCTTTTACTTCCTAACGAGGTATTTTAATGTACAGTTGACACCTACTTGGAAGAGGAGAGGTCAAAATTCTGTTGGCACATTTTTGAGGTCAACATGCTTAATGTCTAACTTGTATTGATATTTTAAATTGCTTGTCAGGAATTCGTAGCCTTATGATTAGTTTGTGAACGCATACATATCTCATTTAAAAGTTTCTACCCCAAGTCTTTGAAAGCTAGAATCAAAATACTTCTTTTTTATATCTTAATCTACAATTTTGAATTTATGTGCAAAAGAACTAAAATGAAAACTATTAAACCACGAATATGTTGAATTTTCATGAAAATTAAACTTTATGAATTGTCAAGATGTCCGTGTCAAATCATCAAGAAAATTAATTAATGTAGAACATGCCTTAATTCTTTGTGAATGATTCTTTACTGCTAGATTGTGAATCGTGAAGATCCACTAAAATCTCCTCATGTTTGGTTTCTTCACTTTTAATCTTGAATTTTGTCTCATTTGATTCTTTAATTCTTGAATTTATTCTTCTTGATTCTTGTTTGTAAATTTTGGATTTTCCTCGTCAACTTGCTTTCTCTTGTATTCTTGTGTTGATGGGATGATACAAAGAATGAGAAATTACATATGAATCAGGGACCATAACCCTATATGTAGTTTTCATATATATTTGGCCTATCGTCAATACAACTCTAATGGATCTGGTCTCTACATATATAGTCTGGTCCACACTTTATTTAGATGCCCTAAGTCCAAATACTGAAATCTTTATTAGATCACTTTAGTTTTGGTCTTAATTTTAAGATAGCATTTATATACAATTAATTCATATCTTGGCCCACATGGCAAATTAAATATTTTCCCAATGGTGATGCTATATGTACATCAGGTTGTCCATGCCAGTGTCCACTCCCATCACATGGAGAGGGTGGACACCGGCATGGATACAATATTATGTACAAATAACATATTCTTTTCCTAACAATTTTCCATTTGAGCCACATATGTTATCTTATAAATATGGATAAACTTATGACGTTAAGAACTTTTTCTATCATAATCAAAAGCATCTTCGAGCAATCTCGTCTATCAATTATGTCAATATAGGATCAAAATGGTCTTCATTACAAATATCATAATTAAACTCCCAATGGTCACATATATCTACACAATCAAATAGCATAGATCAAGTGTGGATGTAGCATGAAAATTACATGTAATGTGATCTAAACATGCATTTTTCCAGCTAGTCCTGCCTTATCTTTAATGAGATCAAACCAAAACTTTAATCATAGTGAAATTGAACTGAAAACTTTATTTCTGAATTAAACTAAATATTCGTAGATAGAAATATGTGTCTAAAACAGACAATATCCGAACACAAACTCCCACTAAACTGACATATTATCAAAAGATGCAACATCGATATCAGTATTATGTTCATGAAAGACCTTAGGTAGCAGTCGTTTAGTAAATGGATTAATAATTATGGAGTTTGTCCAAATATGATTCATAGAAACATGACCATTCTGAATTCTTTTGTTGATAACTAGAAACTTAATATCGATAAACTTTGACATCGTCAAGTTCCTATTGAAATACAAGATTGCTATTGTCACAGAATAATTTTAGTAGTCTTTCAATTCGATTCAAAATATGCAGCCTAGAGACAAATTTCCACAGTCATATTCCATGATCAAAATTCGAATATAAAATTGGTCTGATTTTTTGTATATGATCATGTAATCCTTTGTTCTCTAAATACAGAAAAATTTTATTGGTTGTTTTCCAATATCTATCCCAATTTAGCTTAATATCTGCCTAGCTTTCCAATACTGAATGCTATATCTAGATTTGTGCAAATTTAAACATACATTAAACTCCCAATTGTTGAAGCACAACAATTTTTTTGTACTTCCTTTAGTAATGATTGAGACTAAACTTGTCTCATTTAGCAATAGGGGTATCACCTGGTTGACATACCTGTATCCCTAATCTCTTAAGAACTTTATCGACATAGCTCTTTTGTGATAATTCAAAAGTACTTCGAGAACTATCCCAGTATATTTATATCCTTGATACAAAAGAGATGTCACAAAGATCTTTTATTTCAAAAATTTCATGATAGAAATATCTTGATTTCTTACAATAAGCCTACATCATTGCAGAAAATTGTATGTCATCGACATACAATATTAGAAAGATATGCTTACTCTTAATAAACTTGTGGTATACACAATCATCAGCTGTATTTACCTCAAAATCAAATGAGATAATTATTTGATGAATTTTTTGATGCCATTGACAGAAAGGCTATTTATGCTCATAGATGAATTTCTTTAGTTTGTAAATCATCTGATATAACTTAAGATCAAAATATATCACAAGTGGCATAATAGTACTAAAAAAGTATTTCGTAGGAATTGCAAAGAAAGTCTATTTAAAGTCAATACCTTCCTTTTGAGTAAAGACACTTACAATAAGACAAACTTTATATCTCTCCGCATCACCATTCGAATTATATATATATATGTGTGTGTGTGTGTGTGTGTGTGGGTTTTACACCTTCAGACAATGAGATGAGTTCTCAAAAAGTCATTGTAACTCAGTTGTTACTCATGAACTTTATCTCTTTATTTATGATATCAATCTACTTTTGAGATTTATTCTTTTGTACTATTTGATGAAAGTTGATTGATCAGATCATCTTCCACCAATACAATATCATTCTTATTTTCTTGAAAAAAACTATAAAATTATCCGAATTGTATTTCTCTTTTTTTAGTGGATTTCCTTAAAGGCATTTATTCTTGAAGTTGATGAGTTTGTTCTGCAGAAATAATCTTTTGATTGTGTATAGGATTTTTGTAATACTGTCTTGATTCGAAATTGCTTATTGAATAAGATCTAGAGCAAAAATTTGTCATTGATCATATTCATTGTCAATTAAAATAGGAGAAATACATACATATTTTTCTTCTGAGACAAAATCTTTAATCTCATAACCTGATCTCCCCTGCAAACTTAACATCTTCACAGAATTTGACACTTTTCGTTTCGAAAATTGACCTGATAGCAGGATCTCAAAATTTGTAATCCTTTGTCCTTTCAAAGTATTCAATAAATTAGCAACTCGCAATTCTGAAGTTCAGTTTATTTTTTAATGGCCTATAAAGTCTTGTGTTAATTGGACAACTCCAAATGTACAAGTGCTTTAAATTAGGCTTATTTCTTGTCCAAAGCTCATAAAAGATATTGATAATTGCTTTATTTGGAACTTTATTGAGAATTTTAGCTATAATCTTTAGTTTTTCAAATTTTGACACTTTCTTTAACTAATTTATGTTTAATATTATATGAATTCCCATACAATGTTTCTTCATAAGAGGCAACCGTATTAAGCAAATATAGGTTATCATAACTGGATAAAGAACTACTATCCACAAAATTTAAATTAAGAAAATGTCAAACTGACTAATTCTAATTGAACAAGAGTAACCAAATTTGTTCAAAGTAGAAATGGAAACCAAATTTCATCGAGGCACTATAAATATCTCTTTCATATTTAAATAATAATCAGTCTTTAATAATAACTTAAAGTCACTATAGCCTCAACTTTTTTAACTAATTTGCCATCGTCCCACTACATGAATCTTTTAGCATCAATTGGCTTTACACTGTTCAGGCAACCCCACATAGATACGCTTATTTAAATAATGACACCGAAATTTATCCATTAGGTGTGTCTGGGTACTGAAACTAAATTAACCTTATAACACACCAAAGTGATAGATGTACTTTACACGCCAAGCCTGCTATTTAATACAATATCTCTTCATGTGTCCCAGGTTTTCACAAAAAGTAACTATTTGCTGATTTATCATTTTTAGACTTTTGTTGTTTCTTTTGAATCAAATATGATGCAACTTTTTTATTCTTTAACTTGTCTGTAGATGTAATTGCCAAGTGAGTAATATCAATTTTATCTTACTTTAGCTTTTTCTACTTGTACACAATATGGAATGAGCCTATTACAAGTCCCCTTTTCCTTCTTTGACAGTTGTAACTGATCTTAAACTGACTAAATTATGCAAGATGAGAAGTCAAAAATCAAGTGCACGAGCAAGTCATAAGATAGCTTAAGCTTTAATACCTTTAGTTTTAAAACAAGATGAGACATCCCTATGTTGTACTTGTTTATGTTATATTTACCCTTATACTTTAATGAAACTAAGTTCGCCAAAAAGCGTGCTATTTCAACCTTATTGCCTTTTTCAAAGAGTTTTCAATTTCCTCTAGAAACTCCTTGGTAGTAAGTACCTTAGCATTTCTGAATGTTATTAGAATTCCACGTTTTATGATCATAAGACTCATGCGGTTTAAACGATCTCACTTATTCAAGTCCCATTTTTCATCAACGGAACTCTTTTCCATAATAGCAGTGGGTTGTTAAATCCTTAACTCAAGATTTAGATCCAGATCCATGTGTCTAAGAACAATACGAACGTTCTTTTTCTAGTTCTTCAAATTTGGTTCTATAAGCATAGAAAATAAATTGATTAGTTGGCATATATTGTAGAAGTAGATAAATTAACCAAATAGAGAATTTAAACCTAAATAACATGTTAACATTAAATTCATATTAAATAATTAATAATTTGAAATAATGGTGGGGCAAATCACAAAAGACCGTGCACAACATTGATATTTAGTTTTTAGACAAAAATATGAACTTGTAAATAGTAGTCTTGGTGTAATAATCATGAAAATAAATTACGGTCAAACATCAAGTTTATCTTTGGACTAACTCAATGTTCACATAATGAAAAACTTTAGAATTGACACATATTTATTACCACAGATGTACATATAATTCGGCCAAATATTAACCTTTGAGTCGATGAGTTTTTGCATGAATTATACACACAATTGTCCTTATATTTTAAATAAATTAATTTAGGCAATAGAGGTCAATTTGATAATATGTTTCAACTAATCTATTTCAGAAAATGAGTAATTCGAAATAAATTTTAAGTACCAAGATTTGAAATTTGATTGTTATTCCTTATATTTTATTTTTTTCCCCTTTTGTTTTAACAAAAAAAAAATGTTGGACAAAGATGCAATGCTGCAGCGCCTGGTTCTGTGGGAGCTGCGGCGCCTAGTTTCGAGCACTGGTTTATAGGGCCGCGAAGCCTCATTTGGGCATCGCAACGATGCAACACTGCTGTAATGCCGCCAAAATTACCTTAAATCCAAAATTTTGATATCTAGGATTTGAAATTCACATCCCAAATTTTATAAAACTATACCCTTGTTTGAGCCTCATTTTTCTAAAAATTGATTTTTTAAAACTCATTTTCATTCTTCAATAAAATAATATTACACGTAAACCAAAACTTTTCCTTAATTTTTAACCACACATTCTTCATCAATTACTATTTAAAAATGTACTATTTCCTTTAAAATGGGGCTCAAACAAGGGCTAAATTATGAATTTAAACTTTAAAATCCTTCATATAGTTTCAATAGTTCAACATGAATTGACTCTAATACCACGTATTGAATTTTTATGAAACTTAAATTTTATATAACTTTATGAATTATCAAGATCTCCATATCAAATCACCAAAAACATTAATTAATGTGGAACATACTTTAATTTTTTGTGAATGATTCTTTATTACTAAATTTTGAATCACGAAGATCTACTTGAATCTCTTCATTTTTGACTTCTTCACTTTTAATCTTGAATTTTGTCTCCTTTAGTTCTTTAATTCCTTCTTCTTGATTCTTAATTGTGAGTTTTGGATTTTCCTCTTCAATATATTTTCTCTTGTATTATCGTATTGATGAGATGACATAAAACATGATAAAATTATATATGAATTGGGAACCATAACTCTATATATAATTTTCATATATATTTTGCCCATCGTCAAATACAACTCTAATAGATCCGGTCTTTACATATATATAATCCAGCCCATACTTTATTTAAATGCCTAAAGCCCAATTATTTAATTCTTTATTATATCACTTTAATTTTTGAACTTAATTTTAAGATAACATTTAAACACAATTAATTACATATGTAGGCCCACATGTCAAATTAAATATTTTTGTCAACTGAATATGCAATCTCTATATTGCCTTTTTATTTATTTTTTCTTTTTCTTTATAGCATGTTGATTCAAGAAAATCCAAGGATAGTTTTCAAAACAAGCTTATTGGAAAAAAATAAAATCTCATGAAAAATTCAAACTTGTTGATTAACTCACGAATATAAAAAAGAGACAATATCTGAGATAAACTTCCCAAGAAATAAAGATCAATATTTGTGTTTAGTACTATTCTAGGTGGAAGACTAATATTTGACTTTCTATCACAAGAAATAAAGAACAATATTAGCTTAGCTCTCGTTTGATTTCCATTCTTTGGTTACAAAAATGAAAAATATGATCGTTATTCATTACATCAAGCCACTATATTTGACTTTCTATTTCTTGTATGGATCCCATAACGATTATATTTTTCATTCTCATTCTTAGAAAAATGGAAATCAAACGGGGCCAAATAGCTACGTATTTTGAAAATTCCAAAAGAAAAACTATAACATTTAAAATGAAGAAATGAAATTACACAGAATATGTAGGGATGTTTCAACGAAACCAGGCAAGGTAGATATGAAAGGAAAAATTATAAACCCAAAATTGAACCATCAATATTGGCATATGGGTTTGGTGCATTTTTATGGCTTCTTGCTGTCTGTGCCCAGTGTCTCATTTCCCATTCCCCATTCCCCTTTACATTTTTTGTTTTATTCCTATAGTTTTTGGGGTTTTCTCTTTTTCTCTTCCTTTCATTATGGGGACGTTTGTTTCCCATTTTTGTAAGAATGAGAATGAAAAATATAATCATTATAGACACATACAAGAAATAGAAATTCAGGGGGTGCTTGAGAGTCATTTTTATGTAAAAATATATTTTAGAATAGTAATTTGATGGGAAATGTGTGGTTGACAAATAAGGAAATATTTATGATTTACGCGTAATATTATTTTAATAAAAATTGTGTGATTAAAAAGAAAATAGAAAAAAATGTATCTTAAAAAAATAGGTACCAAACAAGGGCTCAAATTTAGCCCCTGTTTGATTAACATTACATTACATTACATTACATTACATTTTTCTCTCTCCTATTTTCAACCATACAATCTTCTATAAAATAATATTACACGTAAATCGAAAACTTTACTTTTTTTTTCAACCACTCATTTTTCTAAAAAATACTATTCCCCCCATTACCATTTTCAGGTAATGGGGGCCAAACAGGGGCTTAATGACTTAATAAAAAAAACAAACAGAAGCTATATAATGTCATTGTAGTTTTAAAAGGCTCGTAAAACGATGTCAGTTTCTTACCCTTTTTGGAGCTCCTTTCCCTTCTTGCGTTTTAGCCTTCTGCTACACTCTTTTGTCCTTCCATGTTCAATCATCTCCATCCCCATCTAAAAAGATGATATGTTGACAACGTGATAATTTTGTAAAATGATTATTTTGTCAATTCCTTTTGTCCAAGTCTTTTCTTTGCATAATTGCATATCTATTTATAATTCACTCTCAGTCACCACACAGTTTAGTTTATGCACAAGTATTTCCTTCACAAGATAAGCTGTCGATCTTTCTCAGGAATGGGTTGCAGCCACAATCTTGTGTGTGGTCATAGACTTCACCATTTTGCCATTTCCTTTCTCTTTCTCCTAATTTCGAGCTCATCTCAGTTAAGAATATTCAATGGCGCAGAAGGTAAATTAAATTAAACACAAAAAATTTCTTCACTAAATGAAAATTAAAAGATAAAAGTTTGTTTCCTTTTGTATGCTTGCAGGTAGAAAATTAGTACAGAGGGTCGACAATTCCCAGGTAAGATTTGGGTAACTCTTTTACATCAATTTGTGTTTTACGTGTGTATAAACGTGACAAAAATGAATTATTGAATAATGTTTGATTGAGTAGACGGTAAGCGAAGAGAAGTCAATATTGAGAGCACAAATTGGTTCGAGGCCGCCACGGTGCGAGAGGAGGTGCAGTTCTTGTGCGCAATGTGAAGCCATTCAGGTGCCCACAAACCCCCAAACAAGAAACGAATTCAAGAATTCAACCATTGGCTATGCTAGAATAGATGATCATTCCAATTACAAGCCCATGAGCTGGAAATGCAAATGTGGAAGCCTCATTTTCAACCCGTAATCTAATCTTAATTATCGTGTATAGAAGTTATAGAATATTAATATTAATCACCTCTTTTTGTTCTTGTCTTTCTAGCTACTTGTACTCTATTCTGGGAAAGGAATTACTGTTTCTTTTGTGGGCATCTTCAAGATTTCCCCATTATCTCTCTTGTAAATTCTTTATCATTATTATTGTCATTATTGCTTGCATTAATTATATACATACATTTCTGAGGTCTTGTGATACTGTAGCAGAGATTGTGGTACCAACCAGTAAATGCTTTGAAGTCGCTAAGCATAAATTACCCTTACACAAGATCAACAAAACTGACAGAAATAACAAGTGAGAGAAGAGAGGAGGTTAAAGACGTGGTTTAAATGTGAAAAGTTGATGTTTTGCGGCCTTATACATGTATAGGTGTGTATTGGATACTGACTTTCTAACTGCAGGCACCGTTAGGTCTTTCTTTTCCAGAGCTGTCCTCTCTGAAAAGTATAGGCAATGCAATGCAAACACGCAAAAGAAATACAGACATTTGTGGATGGTTTTTCTTTAGATATCTTTGGGGTTTGCTGCAATCAATCTGATCGGATTCGATACAGTAAAGCAGTGATTCGTACACCAATCTGATCTGATCTGAGGGATTACTACCTAAAGCAATCTGTCATAGTGTGACTAATCAGACCGCAGTGATTACGACATTCTCGTCATTATACGGTTAGACTCTATTCTCTACACTGTACATACAGTGTCTTCCAAGAGACACCTTACGTGTGAGCCAGCATCGGTCAGGGAAGTTTGTTTGGTTTGCGTCTCGGATGTATTTAAAAATTATACGGTTGATTTGTTGAGAGGCTTAAACCCCTCTGAACAACCGAGGGGTTGTCCGGGAGTTATGGTTGTCCAAGAGTACCAAGAATAACTCGTACTCTTCAAATGTATTAATAATTACATAAATGATACTTGTACACCTACAGAACGTGATTCATAGAAATTGTATAGAAATTCAAAAGAGGGTGATGTGTTGTAAAAAGAAAAAGGAAAGGACTGTTCACTTAGAAAAATATGAATAAATTCATTAAATTTCTTATGTTTTGTTTTAGTTTTCATGGTTACTTTGGGATATTAAACCAAGTCAAAATATTACAATCTTAATATTATTTTGAAGTACTCGTGACCTAATTTTTCATGTCGTTAATTTTGTACAAATGACTAATCGTAGCAAATGCTACAACGCCTCAAAGTAGGATGTTCCAAACTAGTATTTCGAAATTTTCAATAACGAGCTAACTTTAAAAATTTGTCAATGATTGTACGCTAGTCGAATCCATAAATCTTTTATATCCTTTCGAAGCTTGTTTCAAGGACTATATTATAGACATATCGAATGATCTCAACAAACATCGAAAATAATTAAACGTACGTCAAATGTGTGTGTTAAAAACAAGTGTATAACTTGTCTTTTTAAAAAAAATTCAATTATTTTATTAATGTTTATTATTTTTGCACGATAAATTTTTCAATATAATTTACGTTATTTTATTAGAAAATTTTATATATGAAATGGTGTCAAATTTTATTTTAATTTTTTTGGTCGTAAAAATTCCTAATAAAATTTTATTACTTTCTTTGGGTTATAAATTGTTATACTACTTTTTCATTTCGATTATATATATATATAGATATGAAAAATCAATCATTGTTTTACTACTATTACTTTTTCCTGTCGATCAATTATTATTTTTTAAATGATCTAATAAATTTCCTAGCAAATTTTTTGACGTCATTTAGAAAATTTCCTAATAATCTTTTAAATTTTTTTAAATGATGTTTCATTTGACATTAATGTCAAATTTTTTACATTAATGTAAAACATCGCCTCTTGATCATTTGGGAAATTATTAAAAATTTACTTACA
This sequence comes from Olea europaea var. sylvestris, assembly GCF_002742605.1. Lineage (NCBI taxonomy): Eukaryota > Viridiplantae > Streptophyta > Magnoliopsida > Lamiales > Oleaceae > Olea > Olea europaea. Next base: position 6,532,189 of record NC_036246.1, read on the forward strand.
TAAAAAATAATGTCATACCTTAAGTAAAAAATTATAATAAATGATGTAAATTATATTGAGAAATTTGTCGAGCAAAAATAATAAACATTAATGAAATAATTGATTTGTTGCAAAAAGACAAGTTATACGCTTCTTTTTAACACACATAAGATCGTCGAAGAATTGTTAAAATTAGTTTGTTATCGAAATACTAGTTTGAGACGGCTTATTTTGACTGTCACAGCATTTGCTACGACTGACCATTTCGTACAAAATTAAAAACGAGAAAAATTAGGCCGTGAGTACTTCAAAATAATATTAGGAATGTAATATTTCGACTTTGTTTGATATCTCGGATTAACCACGAAAATTAAGACAAAAACATAAGAAATTTAATGAATTTATTTGTATTTTTCTCCAAGTGAACCGTCCTTTCCTTTTCCTTTCACGACACGTCACCCTCTTTTGAATTTCTGTACAATTTTTGTGAACCACGTTTGTACATGTAGCTTTATCGAGGGAAAATATACAATAAATCTATGTCTCTTGTCCAAAAATCACTGAAATGTTATGATGTGGCATTCTGTAAAAATTTCTTGCCCTATACATATAGCATTGTTCTAATGATAAACTCGTTTACAGTGAACATGCACATCGATATAAAAAATTATTTTATTGAATATAGTGTCTGATTATAAAGGCTTGTCTGATTTTTGAGGATTGATTTTTTTTTTTTTTAAATGAATTGTGGTTAAGAAGTATATAAAAGTTATAGGATACATGAACAATTTTCTAATATTTATATTAAAATAAGTGTGAGAAAGAAGTAATTCTCAAAGAATCAATATTAAATGGGGACTTAATTCACTTGTTCATTTGTACTTGTTGTCAATCTAAAATTTATGTCTGATTATTTGAAGATTCTCCTTGAATCGATTTAAATATTGATCCTGTCACAATTAGTTAGGTCAGCTTGAAACCATGATCTAATATCCCTTCAATTGAGGTTGGAGTTGGACTATAGGAAACGTTATGTGGGAACGTCATTGTGATATGACAATTAAGTGCTCATCGTTGACACAGCACTGTCCAAACCAACCAATTAAGAAGATGAAAGATGGCCTAAGACAAGGCTTAAATCTTAGATATCATGATAATGCCATTTCTATATAATTCACCAACCAATCAAATTCCTTCAAAATGATGGTGACATGGTCCTATGAAGGGATACCCTAACATTGACATGATCAGGACTGCATGCTTGAGTCCAATATCCTATATAAAGGAATAAAAGATAAACAAGAAGGGGAGTCCGAACTAAGAAATTCTCTTCGCATAATTACCAAAAAATTCAGCAAACTCTAATTAGAGTTATGCCATTTACATTATTTTACCAGAATCAAATTGTTAGAACGAGTTGGCAAATTATGATTGGATTGTTGAAAAATATTTTCGGCTCAACTACTAATAAAATATTACCAAGTGTTAGTCTAACACAATTTTGATAAAAATCAATCTACTAATGTTTAAATAGAACACTGTTATTTTGTTTAAATATCTTTAAAGTTGATAAAAAATAAAATAAAAGAAGAAGTATGAAGTCAGAATTAAGATAGGGATAATTATATTACCACCACAAAATTTAATTAATACATCACAATTAAAATATATTTTCAATAAATACACCACAACAAATTTACAATTATACTCTTATTCCAATAAAACTAAAAAATAAAAATAAAAATTCGTGGTGTGCTCATAGATGTAAACAAGATCAAGTAAATCGTCTTTTCCTTTCTTCTTCATGTCCCTCGGCTTTTGTTTCTTTTTTCTTTTCAACGGAAATGTGATTTTCAACAAAAGCAATTGGCTTTGTCACATGCATTATGCATATCATCGACTGAATGTTTAATAAGTTGTTGAACAAACTGTAATGATTAAGCAACAAATACGTCATAACTGATAGTTTAGGGAATATATTTTCTGCAATTCTTGTATATACAATAACCAGAAATTTAGAGATACATATAGCAGCCGGATGACCTCTATATTTGGCTACTTCCAACTAATTAAGGTAGACAACTATAATTACAACTTTAATTAGAAGATTATTGCCACAAATTACTCTAATTTTACAACTCACGCCAACACTCCCCCTCAAGTTGGTGCATATAAATCTCTGATACCCAACTTGTCAAGTGAGTTGTAGAAGTTCTTGCTACATGCAGCTTTTGTGAGTATATCCGCCAACTAATCTTCAAACTTAACAAATGAAAGTCGAATTATCTTCGCCTCAAGGTTCTGCCCGATAAAATGTCGATCTACTTCCAAATGTTTGGTTCAATCATGCTGGACGGGATTACGAGAAATATCAATAGCAGCCTTGTTGTCGCAAAAGAGACTCATCTCACAATCTTGAGTGAAGCCAATCTCTGTTAATAATCTCCTAAGCCAAAGAAGTTCACAAAGGCCCTTAGCCATCCCACGAAATTCAGCTTCAGCACTTGATAATGCCACTACTTTCTGTTTCTTACTCCTCCATGTAACAAGGTTTCCTCCAACAAATGTGAAATATCCTGAGGCGGATTTTCTATCTGTAATATTTCCTGCCCAATCGGCATCTGTATAACCTTCAACCCTTAAGTGATTGTTCTTCGAAAACATAAGTCCCTTTCCAGGAGAGGATTTCAGGTATTGAAGAATTTGAATAACTGCATTCATATTATCTTCACTTGGACAATGCATGAATTGGCTTACGACACTTACTGCATAAGCAATATCGGGTCGTGTATGCGAGAGATAAATTAGCTTACCGACCAATCTTTGATACCTGCCTTTGTCTGTTGGCACTTGGTTTGAATATTCTCCAAGTTTGTGATTTTGGATCATTGGTGTATCTGCAGGTTTACACTCCAGAAGTCCAACTTCTGATAATAAATCTAGGACATATTTTTGTTGGGAAAGGAATATACTTCGCTTAGATCTGGCAACTTCAATTCCCAGAAAATATTTGAGTCCTCCCAAGTTTTTCATCTCAAATTCAGCTGCCAATTGCTTCTGAAGACTTGATATTTCTTCCGAATCATCTCCTATAATAATCATATCGTCTACATAGACTATCAGAGCTGTGATCTTGCCTCGTCGATGCTTCAAAAAGAGTGTGTGGTCGAAATTGCTATGATGGAATCCATATTTCCTCATTGCCAAGCTCAATCGTCCAAACCATGCTCGAGGAGATTGTTTTAATCCGTATAAAGTCCGCTGCAGTTTTCATACAACCTTATTCTCTGAGGTTGCCATATATCCTGGAGGAATGTCCATGTAAATTTCCTCTTTAAGATCACCATGGAGAAACGCATTTTTCACATCAAATTGGTGTAAAGGCCAATCAAGATTCGCTGCTAAATATAGTAGAACTCTAACAGTGTTTAACTTAGCCACCGGTCAGAAAGTCTCTTGATAGTCTATACCATATGTCTGTGTATAGCCTTTCACCACCAGTCTCGCTTTGTATCGCTCAACTGATCCATCAGCTTTGTACTTGATGGAGAACACCCATTTGCATCCCACTGTCTTTTGTCCTTCAGGTAACGGCATGAGAACCCATGTCTCATTTTTCAACAATGCTTCCATCTCTTCTTTCATAGCTTGTATCCACATAGAATTTTTCAGAGCTTCATCAACACTAGCTGGAATATGATATGAAGAGAGCTCATTTGCAAAGTTTTTGAGAGGTTCAGAAAGCCTCTCCGTAGATACATAATTGGCAATTGGATATTTTGACCTTTGAACCTTGATTTCAGGAGAATATCTGTTTGGTGGTTTGTCATGATTGTGCTTGAAAGGTAATTCATAGCCAACAGAAGTATCTATATTGTTAGGAATGAAAGGTGTGGTTGGTGTGCTTACCTCAGTGATATTCTCAAGAGATGGGTCGTTATATACTGAAGAGTGGGGAGATGTCGGTTCAGCAGTAGGTTCCTCGATGAATGATGGTCCTGTATTATCCTTAGTAGGAGATGAAATCGGAGATGCTATTGGTTCAGTAGTAGGTTCCTCGATAACTGATGATCCTGTATTTGCTTCTGGCGAGTTAAATCTCAGCCAATTTAGCTCTTCACCACTCACCTCCCCCTAAAGAGGAGAATTGGATATTCCAGGAGAGTAAAAAGTCTCGGATTCAAGAAATGTGACATCCATTGTCACATAAGTGCATCGAGTAGTGGGATCATAACACCGATATACTTTTTGATGTACAGCATATCCTAAGAAAAGGCAACGAATGGCACAAGGATCCAATTTCGTGCGTTGGTTCTTATGGAGGTGAACAAAAACAACACACCTAAAGATTTTAGGTGGAAGCATCAATATTGTGGGCAGTGAGACAAATGTCGACAAGGCATGTAGTGGAGTCTGAAAATCAAGAACCTTGGTAGGCATCTGATTGATAAGGTGGACAGCTGTGGTAACTGCATCAGCCCAATAGGTGCTAGGTACATAAGCGCTCAGTAAAAGAGCATGAGTAGTTTCTAGAATGTGACGATTTTTCCGTTCAGCTATACCATTTTGTTGAGGTGTTTGAGGGCATGATGTCTCATGGATCATACCATTTTGTTGAAAATAATCCCGGAACTGATGATTCAAATATTCTCCACCATTATCTGACCTCAAAATCCGAATTTTAGCGGAGAATTGAGTTCGAACCATGTTATGAAATAATTTAAAAACATGGAAAACTTCATCTTTGGTTTTCAACAAGTAGAGCCAAGTCATTCGAGCGCAATCATCCACAAATATCACAAACCAGCGGAAACCAGATGTAGAAGATTTTGGGGAAGGGCCCCACACATCAGAGTGAATTAAAGTGAAAGGAGCTACACTTTTATTTGTACTTAATGGATAAGTAGCTCGATGACTCTTAGCTAAAATACAAGCCTCACATGTAAAGTTTGAAACTGACAAGTCCGAAAATAAATTAGGTAGCAAATGTTTCAAATATGCAAATGAAGGATGGCCTAACCGACGATGCCAAAGCCAAATCTGTTGTGCTTTTAGATCACTCGGATGGTACATGTTATGTGCTCGTCCCATGCCAAAGTCGTCCATGTAGTAAAGTCCCCCCTCTTAGTACCAGGCCCAATGATCTCCTTGGTGAGAATATCCTGAAGAAGACAAAAAGTAGGGTAAATAAGTACCACACAATTTAAATCCATGGTAATTTGATTTATAGATAGTAATTTGTGAGAAAGAGAGGGCACAAGTAAAGTATTGGGTAATGATAAGGTTGGCGACAATAAAACAGTGCCAGCCCCAGTGACTGAAGAAATAGCCCCATTGGCATTGGCAATACTAGTGCGTTGTGGAGGGGAACACTGAGAGAAATCATTCGCATCAAATGTCATATGATCTGTGGCTCCAGAATCAAGTATCCAAGTGTTGCGGTCACCATCTCTATAAGAACTGAAGAGAGCAATACCTGAACCTTCATCAGTTCTAGTTCCGTCAATCTTGTCGCTGATCCCTTCAGCAACAAAGTCTGTGGTCAGGGTCGGGACTGAGGATTCAGTCAAGACCTCAGTCATTTTCATGGTTAACTCTTCCAGACTAGAAGAGGTAGGTGGGTCTGTGTCTGTGTCGGCCATGGAGAATAATTGGTCTTTCATTTCTGGGTTTGCAGTCATCCAATTTAGCTGCTGTCAAATTTAAACCCCCACAGGAAATCCGTTTTAAAAGTGTATCTTGTGTCAATTCCCAGCCTTTTTGTGCATAAAAGAATATATATAGCAATCAGCTTCCTTGTTTGATTCCGAAAAGAATTCAATCCTTCATTCAATTAGATTCCTGCGTATTCTGTTCAGCCTTTGGAATCCAATTTTATTAATTGAAGAAATCAATCTGCTTTGGTTTTCTCTTCTAATCTGCCCAAACTCCAAGGGCAGCCTCAATTTTTGACTCCAACGACAGCCTCAATTCTTGACTTTTTTCTTCAATCCCAGGCAACCCCTTTATTCTCCTCCTTTCCCCAACTGCCTTGTGTGTGTGTGTGTGTGTGTGTATATATATATATTATGACAACCGTTGGCAACTTCTGTCTCCTCTTGATTTTCTGTGCCTATTGGAGCCGGCTGGGAGAAATTGGAAATTCAGCCGGTGCTGATACAGATTGGTCTAGTGATCGGATTCCCGTGGCTCTGATACCATGATAGTTTAGGGAATATATTTTCTGCAATTCTTGTATATACAATAACCAGAAATTTAGAGATACATATAGCAGCCGGATGACCTCTATATTTGGCTACTTCCAACTAATTAAGGTAGACAGCTATAATTACAACTTTAATTAGAAGATTATTGCCACAAATTACTCTAATTTTACAACTCACGCCAACAGTAACTTAGTGGATTTCTAGAGGATCCATCTCCAAGAGTTTGAAGGCTTGAAGCTGCATGTGTCAAAGCAAAAATGGCATTATGCCATATTGATGAGCATAGATGAGTGGTGATAGACTTCAATATGGGCAAATCAGTAAAATACTTGGCTACAGTCAACATAGAGGACAACATCTGGTGGGCATTTCCTCTTGAATTTCTTAATCGACAATAAAGTTCTCCCTCCCTATAGCACATTTCTTCAGTCTTTCCATTAATGAGTAATTTAAATGGGTAATTAGCACAAAACGTCTCTAACATTAATGTTTATAGTGAAAAATGTCCCACCTTTCATTTTTTGACATTTTTGTCCTTATTTCCACATTTCTTTGCGGAAAACGTTCTTTTTACCATTTTTAATGTAAAATAACCAAAATACCTTCCCATTTAAATAAAACAACAAAAAAGAAAAGAAAAATAAAGAATAAATTACAACCTTACTCCTAAATGTTTTAAAAAGAGCAAGTGAGTCCAAATAATTATTAAAAGGCCTAATAGCACAAAAGTCCTTACATTTGGCCTGTAGTGTGCAAATGTCCCTACGTTTCAAATTGGTGAAAATGACGTTTTTCGCAATGAAATGTGGAAATATGGGTGAAAATGCAAAAAAAATTGAAACGTAGGGACGTTTTCAACAAGAAGTGTCAAACATATGGATTTTTTTGTTATTAGGCCTTATTAAAATATTTGAAAAAAAACTCTCTCTCTCTCTCTCTCTCTCTCTCCTCTTCTTCTCCAAATGGATTAGCCACTTTCGAAGCTAAAAAACTCCAGCAAACCACCACCTAAACTGCTGGACCACCATACTACTGAAAAGCCATCACTTCCCTCTACATATACCATCCAACATCCAATCTTGAAACCTTCATGCCAATAGATTTATTTGGAATTGCAAGCTAAAATACCTAACTCGCGAATATAAATACTGGCGACATCACCTGTTTCGAAGAGACCAATACCATTTCCAACATACCAATTAACTATACTCACTAGGGTGCCTCTCTTCATGATCCTAAAATATCAACAGATGGTTCATTGATGAGGTTTGGCGGTTTGAGCAATGGTTGGTCGGAGTTTTTTTATTTCTAACATGACAATCCCATTTGGAGAAGAAAAGAAATTTTTAATAATTTAATAAGGCCTAATAGCAAAAAAATCCATACGTTTCAATTTTTTTAAGTTTTCATCCATATTTCCACGTTTCATTGTGAAAAACGTTTTTTCACCAATTTGAAACATGAGAACGTTTTTCAGACTATAGGCCAAACGTAGGGACGTTTTCTGTTATTAGACCTTTTAATAATTATTTGAATTCACTTGTACTTTTTAAAACATTTAGGAGTAAAATTGTAATTTATTTTTTATTTTTTTTGTTTTATTTAAATGGAAGGGCACTTTGGTCATTTTACATTAAAAATGATGAAAATGACGTTTTTCACAAAGAAATGTAGAAATAAAGGCAAAAATGTCAAAAAATAAAATATGATATGGTGACATTTTCCACATTAAACCTTAAAGTTATGGACATTTTGTGCTAATTACCCTAATTTAAATCTATAACCTATAATATATTAAAATATCATATCAAGGGAGAATCATTTTTTTAAGGATTTTTTCCTTCTACAATTCAATTATTTCAATAATATCTTATTTTACGTTTTTCGATATGTAATACATACTACATAATTATTGTCATTTATAAAATTTGTGTTATTAATTATCAATTAATTAACATCCACATTAACCTAAATTTACATGAATATAGAGTTATCATAGATGAATTTATTCATATTCATGTATCTATAAATTTTAATAGGTGTTTAAATTTACGTGTCAACAATTAATTTTTATGTATCAAATGTAATATAAAAATATTACTCATTTTTTATAGTATTTTATCATTATAAAAAATTTGAATCATAGAAATTGAATTTTGATAGTACAATTTGAATATAATTTTCTTCTCATAAATTTCAATGCTAAATTTTATTTTCTTTAATTCGTTTGAGACTCATCAAATTCTTCGACAAATTGGTACCAAATATTAATTTTTCATCACTTATAAAATATTTTAGAATAACGTGCAATGCACGTTCAACTTTGACTAGTTTATTTAAAAGACTTTTTCTATAATATGAAAATCAAGAAATTGAGAAATAAAAATTGATGCAAGTCTAATGTATGAAGGATAATAGTAATTTATTTCATTCCTGAATTTATAAATTTTGAGATTTAATAAATATTTTTATTTTTTTAAAAATAATATGTTCTCTTAAACAGAAAAATCCCTCATTTTTTGGGAATAGTTCATCATCCAGCTATATGACCATGAAATGATCATTAATACGTTATCAATGAAATTGATTTTTTTTTATTTAGCGAAAAATGTGACAGTAACTCACGGTTCCGTAAACTAGATAGAGCATCCGTCAAATAAAGTTAATCAAACCATCATATTCCTATACCGCTTGTTCTGAAATATAAGTGTTGGAAGTTCAAATTTTCATGAAATTACACGTCTATTGATCCACTAATCTACCAAAAATGTTAATTTATATTCTGCTTAATCAAAATGGTTACTTAGAACAAGAAGTGAAATGACACAAGGAGAGAAGAGAATCATTGAGATAGGGCAGCCTCAATCTTTCCGCTGGGATTTCTAAAATATATCGGTTGTAAGAGTTGATGGGACGTTTCATAGACCATTTCCAATCCATCCAGCTCTGTCTACAACACAGAATAATGGTATCAAAACCATCACCCTTGTCCATGAGTTTATGTTCTTCATTGGTATAGATTTTTAAAAACCCATGTTTTTAAAGCAGCTTATAATTAAAAAAAAAAAAACAAATGTCAAATAAGGGCTTAGTACGTTAATGATAATACCAAATTTTATTGATCTTTTCTATTAAATGGCAGATTTCCATTTCTTTCCACGTGTTTCAAATATAGAAAAATGAGTTACTTTCTTCGCACCATGCCAAATTTAAGAAGAATCATCATTGTTCTCTAATGCATTGAAATGACCTTGTTTCACCCTTTTGCAACTCCAAAAGTGAGGGAAAATATATAGAAGAGCACAAAACCAAACAGTACTAACATCGTTCTACAAGACTCCATTAATCTATATTTCAAAGCGAATATCAACCATTTTATAGACACAAACAACAAAAGAATATAACTTCCAACATCCAAACAATCAGGCTTTTCTAATCCCTTTATCCCTAAATCCAGATTGAGGACAATGTTTTAAATAAAGCATAGATAAAGACAGACAACATAAAAAGGTGAAGCACATAAGAGGAAGAAAAGGATTCTGATTCCCAAAGCCCTTTTTTATCTCAAGTTTTTTAGTGGAGTCCCTCTAGCAGGACAAAATGTACCCACAAATACCCATGGGGCATCATCAACCCACAGCCACAAATCATTCCTACAGATCCCTAATCAATATTCCTCAAATGTACAACACACTACCATTGCTAGTATTCAAATAGGTATAGTTTACTTTTTCAACAACATACCATTTTGGATTAATCAACGCTGAAGCCAACGTTAGTTGTAAACATTATATTACTTCAATGTAGACAAAAAGTACAAAACTATGAAATGTATAAAACTGAAATCATAGCTCCACATCAGAAGTACTAAACAAAACCAAAGCGTGAAAAATTTATATCCACCAAAAACTCGACATGTTGCAAAAGAGGTTCACGACAAATCAAGCTAGCAAATGACATGACAAATGTTGGTCGATGTTATTAATAATGACACTCAAGTGTTCTCTAGCACTGGGAAGAGTTCTTTCTAGAGCAGTAACTTGATTAGCCCAAGTAGGTCTCTGTATTTCATGGAGTGGTATTCCAAAGTAGCTTCATTTTCAGATGTTTCGGTTCAACAAACACGTGAAACTCTCAATCAGGAATTTATGTTGCCAAGAGTCAAATTCATTACCTTGTTATAAAAGAGAACTGCCTCTCACATTACTATATTGTTTTTCAGCACATCCGTAACGTAGATTCCAGTTCATTATATTCCACCAAGTCTGGCAGAAAACTAAAAAACGAACTTGAACATATAAAAAAAAATCAGGAATGCTCACATAGCGTCCATCCACTGCATATAAGATTGGGAAGTCACAAAGCTACTAGACACACAGAACGAACGATACATAATATACGTGTTCAACTGTAATTTCCAATTCACCTCGTTCCCCACAACTAGATACAGCAACTCTTTTAAAGGCCAGAAAATTAAACAAGTTTAGTGAAGGGGTGCTTAATCTGACATCCAATAAATATTCAGGATCAACATAGGATCAACAATTATCGCTCTCAAGTCAATGTGATGTAGAACATATTATTGAACGGATGGAAGAAGAATCGAATAAAATTGGTGAAAAAATAATCGTGGAAAGAAAAAATTTGAATCTCGATTTAAGCCCAGAAGACTGTTCCGAAAAGAGGATGTACGATGGATTTCAGCCATTCGAATTTGTGTAAGACTCAAAATCTAAATTTTAAATTTTTATCGCTATTTCTATCGTTTAGTTTATTTTGGATTCTAATTTTAGTTTATTTTAAATGAGGAGTTCGAAGTTCCGCTGCGTAATCCTAATCATCAAAATCGAAATACCTTTGATAATTATCTGATTCAAATAGACATTCCTCCATTCTTTAAAAACATGAAGATCGATGACTTTTTGGATTGGTTGGTAGAGGTTGAAAGATTCTTCGAAATTATGGATGTTTCAGAGGATAAGATGGTCAATATGGTGGCATTTCGTTTGAAATCTGCAATAGCAGTATGGTGGGATCAATTACAGAATGTTTGAAGGAGATAGGGAAAGAGTTGAATTGGGACTTGGAGAAAGATGAAGCATTCTATGATGGATTGATTTTTATATGTAGACAATGAAAGAATTTTGTATTGTATGTACCTGGGATGTACATAGGACAGTCTCACAGTATCAGACAACACCGATGAATTCATGCGACTGGTAGAGCAGAACAATTTATTAGAATATGAAAATCAAAGGGTGGATAGGTATACCAGTAGTTTAAAGGTGGCTATTCAGGATAGAATTGTATTGCAGAATATTTATACATTGTAGAAGAGCATTAACGTGAGATGAAAGCAAAGATAATAGAATCTGATAAGGGGGCAATTTCATAAAGGAGGCCTCCACCTATCGAAACATCATCATTCGTTTCTTTAGATAAGAGAAAGGCCTCGCAACAAACTCTAGCCAATCCTTACAGGAGTAATGCTGACAACAGTGGTCGGTTTGGAAACAGAGATCAGATCAAAGCACACCTTAAAATGTAAATCCATATGCTAAGCCCACAAGAGATATTTGGTACAGATGTCACAATCCTAGGCATTGTTCCAATACTTGTCCTGAAAGAAAGCAAGTTAATTTAGTAGAACTAGAGGCAGTGGACGAGGAGGAAAACACTGAGGTGGAAGATGAGTATGTGAGAGTAGAGTTTACTGTTGAGGAAGGTGTGGAAAGACTCACTTTGGTACTGCAACAAATCCTTTTATCGTCTAAGGATAAAGGACGACTTCATCGAATATTTTATTTACTTTGTTCTATCAAGAATGAAGTGTGTGAAGTGATTGTGGAAAATGAAAGTTGTGAGAACTTTATGTCGAGGAGATTAGTAAATTTGTTGAAAATATCAACTGAGAACCATCCAAACCTTATTCACTTGGTTGGGTGAAGAGAGGTCCTTCCGTTCAGGTTGTTGAGACTTGCAAAGTATCTGTATCCATTGGTAAGCATTATAATGATGAAATTATGTGTGATATCATAGATATGGATGCTTGCCATATCCTGTTGGGTTGTCCATGGCAGTTTGAAGTGGATCCAACTTTCAAAGCGCATGATAATGTAGTACTCTTTTTATAGGATAGTCATAAGATCGCTATGGTTCCTCTCAAATAAGAGGAGAAGTCTACCCAACAATGATCTGAGAGTTTTCTTACCTTTACAAATAATGAAAAAAAGATTGCAGAGTTTATAAGAGAATCTGATTGATTATATCTAGTCGTAGTTAATGGACTTTTAATAGTAAATAAGGAAGATGAGGGTATTCCATCTGGTGTGTAAGAAATGTTGACAGAATTTGAAAATTTGATTTTCGATGAATTGTCGAATGAGTTACCTCCTATGAAAAATATTCAGCACTAGATTGATTTGGTAACTGACGCTAGCCTTCCAAATTTTCCTCATCACTGCATGAGTCTGAAGGAGAATAAGATTATGAGGGAACAAATTGAGGAGCTATTAAAGAAATGATTCGTAAGGGAGAGTATGAGTCCATGTGCAGTGCCCGTCTTTCTAGTGCCAAATAAGGGTGGAAAGTAGCATATATGTGTTGAAAGTAATGCCATCAACAAGATAATAGTAAAGAATAGGAATCTCATTCCACAATTGGAGGAAATGTTAGATATGCTTGAGGATACTAAGGTTTTCTAAAAAATAGACCTTTGTAGTGGTTATTATCAAATATGTATTGAATACGGGAACGAATTGAAGTCTGCCTTCAAGAGTAAGGATAGAATTTAAGAATGGTTGATGACGTCATTAGGACTTTCAAATGCCCCAAGTACCTACATAAGGGAGATGAATCGAGTTCTTCATCCTTTTATTGGGTCTTTTGTTGTGATTTATTTCGATAATATACTTATTTACAGCAATCCAAGGAGGATACCTAGTTCAATTAAGGCAAGTCCTAGAGGTTTTGAAAGAAAATTAGTTGCAAATCAACCTGAAGAAGTATACTTTTTGCACACATAAACTGTTGTTTCTAGGCTTTGTGTGGTTAGTGAAAATGGTCTGCATGTGGATGAAAAGAAGATAAAAAGCAATTCGGGATGGGCCAACACTAAAATCAGTTTCTGAAATGAGGAGTTTCTATAGTTTACCAACTGTCTACAGAAGATTTATCAGGAATTTTACTACTATTATGGTACACTCATAGAATGTTTCAAGAAGGGAAGATTTAGATGGGAAGAGAAACAATATAAGAGTTTAGCCTTTATCAAAGAATAGTTGTGGACAGCTCCAGTATAAGCTTTGCCAAGCTTCGAGAAGAGCTTTGAAGTGGAGTATGATACTAGTGGTATAGGTATTGGGGTTGTCCTTTCTCGAAAGAAGAGATTCGTGGCTTTCGTTCAGAAAAGTTAAGTGATGCTAGGCAAAAGTGGAGTACTTATGAACAAGAATTTTATGCAGTTGTAAGAGCTTTGAAACAATGGAAACTCTAACTTATATAGAATGCGTTAGTTTTGTTCACTGATCGCCAAGCCTTGAAATTTATTCATAGTCAAAAATATATCAGTAGGATGCATGCTCGGTGGGTGACTTTCCTCCAAAAATTTCCTTTTGTGAATAAACATAAAGCCGGAAGTATGAACATAGTTGCAAATGCACTAAGTCAGATAGCTTCTTTATTGGTTACGTTATCACAGGAAATTATTGGGTTTGACTGCTTGAAAGAATTGTATGCAAATGATCGTAACTTTAAAGAGTTTTGAAACAAGTGTGTGAATCGTGAATCAATTGTAGATTTTGATATTAGTGATGGGTATTTGTTCAAAGGCAACCAACTTTGTATTCCTATTTCATCTCTATGTGAAAAATTGATTTGAGATTTGCATGGTGGAAGTCTAAGTAGACACTTGGTCGTGACAAGATAATAGTCAGTTTGGAGGCTAGGTATTATTAGCCACAGTTGAAGCGTGATATTGGAGCTATAGTTAGAAAATGTTATACTTGTAAGGTATCAAATGGTCAAGTGCAGAATACTGGATTGTACATGCTACTTTCTGTCTCTCGAGATATGGTAAGATCTTGCTATGGATTTTATTCTGAGGTTGCCTCATACTCAATGGGGGTATAGATTCTATTTTTGTGGTGGTTGACTAGTTGTCCAAAATAGCTTACTTCATAGCTTGTCAGAAGACTTCAAATGCATTGAATATGACTTCAGATGCATCGAGTATTGCCAAACTTTTTTCTAGGGAGGTTGTTAAATTGCATGGAGTTCCTAAATCTATCACATTAGATCGGGATACAAAGTTTTTAGGGAATTTTTGAATTACCATGTGGAAGCTGTTTGGAAACAATTTAAGTCAAAGCAGCACTACCCATTCCACACTGATGGACAGACCGAGATTACTAGCCGTATCCTTGGAAATATGGTTCGAAGTGTTTGTGGAGATAAGCTTAAATATTGGGATCTTGTACTACCTCAGGTGGAGTTTGCATACAACAGTGCAACTCATACTGTTATAGGCAGGTCCCCGTTTGTTACCGTATATACAGAGGTTCTTTACCATATGGCTAGATCTAGTGAAGTTGCCCAAAGGCTATATTAAGAGTGTAGCTACAAAACATCTGGCAGAAGAAGTATTAGCTGTCCATGATGAAGTAAAATAGAAGTTGGAGAAAATTAATGCAGAGTACAAGGTAACAACAGATTCACATTGATGGGATAAACAATTTGAAGGAGACTCAGTGATGGTATTTTTGAGAAATAAGAGATTTTTCGTTGGTAGATTCAACAAGCCGAAACCAAGAAAGTATGGGTCTTTCGAAGTGCTTAAAAGGATTAACGACAATCCTACATTATTGATTTAACAGCTTCCATGGGTATTTCTTTGGCAAATTTGTATGAGTTTTGTAAAAATGATGAGCCTTTATATCCAGATTATAACTTAGGGTCGAGTTCTTCGAAGGTAGAAGGGATTGATGTAGAACATATTATTGAATGAATGGAAAAAGAATCGGATAAAATTGGAAAAAAGTAATAGTGGGGAGAAAAAATTTGAATTTCAATTTGAGTCTATAAGACCATTTTGAAAAGAGGACGACAAGACAAGTAATACTCATCGTTACGCCATGATGAGCGATAGATTTCAATCATTCAAGTTTGTTTATTACTTGAAATTAATTTTTAAAGTTTTAGCGCTATTACTATCATTTAGTTTATTTTAGATTTTTTGTAATTTTAGTTTTTTAAAACTTTTTTCCATTAATTTTAGCCATCTTAAACTATATCTCTATGTAAACCCTTATAAATAAGGGGGTTATTTCATTGTTTTTACCACATTTTCATTCATAAAATTTGTGAGTTTATTCTCTTCATGATTTGGTAGATTTCAAATTTCGTGTTCTTAAGGTTTTCGCTTGAATTTCTTGTTTCATGCTGCGTCAAGTGGTATCAAAGTTGGCTTTTTCCACCTTTATATCTTTGATTTATAAACATAGATGATTTTTTTGGGAGAGGCGTTGATAAGTGTCAAGACTTGGGCCGTGTCGACTCAATGGCCTGCTCAAATTCCTACCCGTACAGGGGAGTCTGAGAGTGGGGGTTACCATATTGGGGGAAGTAGAAGAGAAGCATGGCATCCATCACCTTAGGATCCACCGACAACTTGGCCTACGTGTCGAGATAGAGGGGTCAACTAGAGATTTTTGAAGCCTTTCGTGGCTATTTCATCTGCAGCTTCTTCGTAAGGCTTGACTGCTACCACGATGACGATGGAAAAAGGATGTCGAATGAGGCGAATGACTATGGTTGATTTAGGAAAGGTGCCGCGGAGGATAGTAGCTAAATATTTGGAGGCCATCATGACTGACATGGGCCTTTCCTTATTTTCCACAATTATTGTTTTGTGTTGTGCAGTATGGTGTAGTACTTGTACAATAGAGCGTTTGTAGTTTGTGTGTGTGTGTGTACACACACACACAACACCGACTCGATTTACCGCTACAAACAATTATGATTGATGTGTAGACACCAGAATATAACACGTCAAAATGTTTAGATTGACTTTTATGTGCTTTGACTAATTTTGATGTTTTCAAATTCATTTTAATTACACCTGTTGCTTCGAATAAATTAACTTCATATATAAACTCATAATTTCGCTTACTTTTTTATTTAGAGTTTTTTGTTTTAAAAAAAATGATATAACACATTTTTTTAAATAAATACACTACATTTTACATATATTAATGATCATTAACATTTATTTATTATCACACATATATTTTTAATTTTTTTCTTCACCATATTCTTAGTTTTAACACTTTCTTTTTCTGTAGTTGACAATATTACTTTCATATATATTTTGGCTTTTAAAAATTACTTTTTACAAAATCATCCCTCAAAAAATAAAAATTAAGGACTTAGAATGAAGAAAATAATAGTAGTAAATCAATTTATTTACACTATTTTGGCTACAAATATTGAGCCTTTTTAAACAAGTTTCCATGTAAAAATATTTATTTACATAAAATAAATTTTTAAGGGAAAAATTCATTTATAAGAGTTTATCTATTCCCTATTTCAAAACTAAGAAAAGAAGGTTTACATTTCAAAATTCAGATACTATTAAAATTTATTTCTGAAATAATTGATTAAAAAAATATTTTATTAATTAAACATATTAAGGTCACAAATCTGTTAAATTTGATCACGGCTATCAAATTAATTGATTACAAATTATTTCTAAGTTACAAATTGAAAATTTTATAGGTCACAAATTATTTGTCGATCACATACCGAAAATTTCATAAGTCACAATTCATTGATCGGTCACAAAATCAAATTTTTTATTGGTCACAACTCATTTGTCAGTCACAAATCAAAAATTTCATTGGTCACAACTCATTGATCGATCACAAAATCAAAATTTTAATTGGTCACAACTCATTTGTCGATCACAAATCAAAATTTTTATAAGTCAAATTATCAAAATAATTTGTCACAATTAATTTTACAATCACAATTTTTTTTTATCACAATTTAAAAATTTTATAGGTCACGATTGGTTTATTGGACACAAATCAAAAATTTATCTGTAACCACCACTCCTTGACTTCAACAACACCATCGCCAAAACCACTATCACCACCTCCCGACAGCAACATCCCCATCTCATACGAACCAACATTGTCACCTCCTGGCACCACCGTCGACAGCAACACCGCCACCTCAAACAAATTAACCATTACAAAAACCACCACCACACCGTTGCACTACTAGTGCGGGGCTGGGCCGCGAGCGAAGAGGAAGGAGAGCTAGTCGCGTATTCACCACCACCACTCGCACCACCGCCACCTATACCACCTAGTTTGTGACCACACTACCAATGCCAACATTGTTTGTGACACTGCTATATCAACCACCTCCATCACTAGATCCACCAATAAAAATCATCTCAAAATCCCAACACCAAAACATGAAAACTCATCACCACACAACAACACAACACCACCCGCACTGCACACCCCACTACACCACACATCCAAACAACACCGCATCGTCATTACCAAGCTAATGCAGTTGCAATTAGAGAGGCACATATCGCGTAATCTGAGTGTCGGCACTGCTGTGAACATCGCTTACAACAACACTCAGATCGACCACTATGAGAGCTACCTCCAATGCTCACAGCGGCGCTCAGAAGTCAGATCGAAACCTATAATTTTGCAATAGCCGCGGTAGAGAGAAAATGGAGAGAATCTGAGCGCCAGCACCGCTAAGATGGAAAGAATCTGATAGCCCTCAGTTGCGGTATCTGAGCGCCGTCACCGCTGATGATTTTGCAGTAGCCGCTGTGATGATCGGTATCAGTGCCGATGGAGAGAAGGAGACGTTTGAGAGATATAGGGTAAAGAGAGTGTGGAGATAAATTGTAGAAGAAAAAGAATGAATTAGGGCTTCAAATGGGATGGGTGGATTAATTAATTTTTATGGAGTAATTAATTAAAATAAGCCTCTGATTTTTGAAGTAATAAACTTAATACATGATTAATGAAATTGAATCTTTAAATCTCTTAGTTTATGTATTTTCCTCATCTTTTAAACATTATTTAGAATTGATTTCCGTCGTCAACAAGTTGTGGCCAATTAGCCCATTTCCCTAAATACCTTTTAATAGTCATTTAGGAATAGTTTTTGCATTAAATTAAACGAACTATAATATTGAACCTTATTCAACTTGAATAATCACTAATGAAGATAATTTTGACCATAGTCACGCTCAATTAAAAGAGCATTTTCTCCCATCCGTCAATCTTGGTTTTGGGTAAATACTAAGGATAAATCTTGTTTATCTCCTAAGGAAATAAGGATGGGATCGCTTGTTTGATCTTGATAACATTTTGCTATAACTTTTTTATTTTTAAATTATTTATTTTACAATAAATATTTGTATTATTAAAAATTTAGAGCATTGATGCTTATCTTATACTATTCACGAGTGATCTATTATTTTAATTGATTGATGTATAACAACTTTAATTCAAAATCAAATAGTGAGGTTTATCATTAATAAATTGATATATCATGTTAGATGTTTCTTCTTTATTGTTAATAAAGATGAACTTTCTAATCCTATGACATGATTTATAACTAAAAAAGATGATTTTTTTTAATACACCGAACAAAACAAGTCAATGTTTTAAATGACACAAGATTCAGAGCTTGTTTGAGCCCCAATTTTTTTTACCCAAAAATGAATTTTAGAATAATATTTAGATGGAGAATATGTGGTTAAAAAACAAAATTTTTTTTTTTATTTACGTGGAATATTATTTTATTGAAAAATATGTGGTTGAAAGTAAGAGATAGAAAAGTTTATTTTGAAAATAATTAATGTTAAAGATAATTGTTAATTTGAATATTGCATATTATCTTGTAACCATATCTCTTAGTTATTATCTATTAGTTGCTTGTAATTTTCAAACTCTAGCTTCTAGGATAATGAATCTTCACTTTTTTGTAATCTTCAAACTCTAGCTCTTGTGGCTCTTCCTGTATATATATACCAGTTTCTAATGAGAAGAATGTCTGCCATTTTTATTAGATTCTTCCATTTATTAATTCCTTCATGGTATCAGAGCCACACGATTCAAACATGACAACAACTACCTCCTCTACTGATATTAGCTCAACACCTAGCACTAGTCCCACCACCACTATTTCTTAACTCTCCCTCCTCAACCCACTTGACAACAACAATTCTCTCATCACTATAAACTTCTCCATCCAATGTCCCATTAAACTCAATCAAACAAATCATTCTTCCTAGCGCCAACAGTTTCAAACTCTCCTCATTGTCTACAATATATTCGGCTATATCGATGGTTCATTTCCCACTCCATTTCTCCCCATTATAACCGATAATGTCTCTTTTCCAAATCCAACATACTTTCTTGGATTCAATAAGATCTATTTCTTTTAAATGCAATTATCGGCTCTCTCCCTCTCCCCCAACACTTACGCCGTTCATGGCCATGGCAAAATTCTCCGTCAAGCATGGCTTTCTCTCTATAACACCTATGCTACACCTTCTCGTGGGCGTCTCATGCAAGTCTCCAATCTCCTTGATCACCTACATAAAGGATCTCAATCGATCATAGAGTATATACAGTATGATAAATCTCTTTCAGATACGCTCTTCCTCATAAATACACTCATTGTACCAAATCTCCCTACAGATAAAATCCTATCCAACCTTGTGATGAATTTAACGCTCGAAGTTCTACTATACGTGCTCATGAAACCACAATCTCTTTCGATGAGCTTCATGAGACAATGTTCACTTCTAAAGCCTTATGAAGCATGGAGCTGCCAAAACATCACCTACTTTTGTTACGGCCAATATTGCTGTTAAGACATATCTTCACCGACCTTCCTTTGGTCCAAGGCCTACATACCCTACCCACTCATAGTCTCAATCCCAACAAAATAGATACCAACCATTCTAATTCGGTCCTCACCCTAACCAAACAAACCTAAGACCTTATCGTGGAACCTATCAATCTTGTGATAAAAAAGAGCATTCCACCTGAAGGTGTCCTCATCTCAAACATGTTCCCTGGCCTAAAAAAATTTACTACTCCTAACCCCCCAAACACCATCTTAGCCATATACCCCTCAAGCCAATATTGCTACCCAGTAACCTCTTCTAATTGGATTCTTGACTCCGAGGCATCTCATCACATTACTAGTGACCTACAGAACCTTTCCCTTCACTCTAAGTATACTGTTCTAGATGATGTCATGATTGGTGATGGAACCGGCTCTCAATTTCTCACTTGGGTTCCATCTTTTTATCATCTAAATCCATTCCCTTCACTTTATCCAATGTTTTATGTGTTCCATCTAAGAAAAAGAAATTTAATTTCTTTTCACAATTTCATCTCACAAATAATGTTTATGTTGAATTTTTATCTAATTCATTTTCTGTGAAGGATTTGAAAAAGGGAACCATACTCCTACGTGGTCAAATAAAGGATGGAATATATGATTGGTCGAATGCAACTCCTCATCCATCTCCTTGTCATTCCCTTTTCCTCTGTCAAATGCTTTGTGACTGATTAGCATTCACATCTAGGTCATCCCTTTGCAAAATTGCTTATCATTTACTTTCCTGTGAATGAATACCGTTGTCTTCTCGTCATCTTAGGATCAATAATTGTGATTCATGTCTTTGTAACAAGAGTCACAAAATACCTTTTTCTAAATCCAGTCATGCTAGTGATTCTCCTCTTAATTTAGTTTATTCTAATGTTTAGTGTTCTCTTGTTGAGTCTTTTGATGGATTTAAATACTACATTATTTTCATTGATTACTTCATCAAATATTTATGGTTTTATCCCATGAGTCGCAAATCTTTCGACGCACAAATTGTTCGTTTATGCACTGATAATGGAGGTGAAAACCTTACTATGAAAAATTGCTTAGCTACTACTGAAATTTCCCATCTTTCCTCTCCCCCTCACACTCTGAAACATAACGGCTTTGTCAAACATCGCCATCGTCATATTGCTGAAACTGGTCTCACTTTGTTATATCATGCATCTATGCCCATTGGTTATTGGTCTTATGCTTTTGCAACCGTGGTCTATCTTATAAATTGTATGCCTTAGATTAATTTGTCATATATGTCATCCTTTGGGAAATTATGATGTGTTTAATTACATTTATTTTCCATGAAAAATATCAATTTTCCACCCAAATTCCTACTTGAGGTGTTTGATTGTTATTTTTTTCCATGGAAAATATTTTCCAACTTTTGAAAATATGTCTAATTTTCCTTGTTTTTAAGGAAAACATTTTCCTTAGGTGGATGTGGTTTTTATTTTCCACAAAAGAAGGAAAATATTTTCATTTCTAAGTGATATTTTCCATGTCAATCAAACGCACTCTTATTTTCTTGTTCCCCTAATTTGGACAAATTATGCATTTTTGGTTAACTGTGTTATCCTTAGCTTCGGCCCTATACATCCAACAAAATTGAGTCCAAGTTCAAACCATGTGTCTTTCTAGTCTACTCTATCCTAGAATGCCTATCTGTGTCTAGATTCGTCCACAAATAAAATTTATACTTCTTGTCACGTCACATTTGTTGAGTCTGTTTTCCCTTTCAAACATCCTAGTTTTCATACTTCCTTTCCTAGCTCTGTCGACACTACTTGTCTTCTGTCTCCTTTTTTGAACGTCTTGGCAACAAAATCGGGTTGAATACTTCATCGCCACCATACTTTTATACTCCACGAATTGCCACGTAGTTTATTTCCTTAACCCATCTTCCACTTCCCCAATTCCTCATAATTCAAATACTAGTTTCTCTCCACTAACTTCAAAAACTCCATCCACATCATCCTAACACGCAACCACTTTCTCTGCCCAAAACTCTACAGTCCCATGTCCTACCCGTTACCCCAAAGATCCTTTTTTTAAGTATCCTAACAACAACCTAAGCCAATCTCAGCTCAATCCTAACTCCATTGACCATACTCAACTCCATAGTGTGCCCCTTCTTTATGCCCTACCCTCCAACGCTCATCCCATGCAAACTTGAGCCAAAAATAACATTTCAAAACCCTTCACCAAACATTTGCACCTTACCACCACAGCTAATACACTAACTCTTGAACCTACATGTGTTTTGTAGGCTCTCAAAAACCCAAATAGGAGCCATGCAATGTCTGCTAAATTTGATGCCTTACTTCAGAATGGGACATGGGAACTTGTTCTCCTCACAACATTCACAACATCATTTAGTAGACAAAGGATTTCATCACTGTCCAGGAATTGAATTTAATAAGACGTTCAGTCCTGTCATTAAACCTACAATTGTTCTTCTTGTCTTGAGTCTTATACTTTCTTTTGGCTGGTCTTTGTGGCAACTTGATGTTAATGATGCATTCGTCCATAGCACTTTGGTCATAGAGATTTACATGCAACAATCCCCTGGCTTTGTTGATTCGCAATATCCAAATCATATTTGTCGCTTATGAAAAGCACTCTATGGCCTCAAACAGGCCCTTCAGACTGGTATCATGAACTTAAACAATTCTTACTTTCAACTGGTTGTACCAACTCTGTAGCTGACATTTCATTATTTATATATAATATGACTGGCTTCATTGTTTGTCTGTTGGTCTATGTGGATGATGTGATTATTACAGGAAATAATGATGCCTTTCTTGATTGAATAGTGATTGATCTAGCTAATCGGTTCTCTATCAAAGACTTGGGCTCTCTTTCGTACTTCTTAGGAGTAGAGGTCATTCCCTGCTCTAAAGGCCTGTTCCTCACTTAACACACTTATATTGTCGATCTCCTTGCTCGCACAAAAATAACCAATGTAAAACCTGTCTCTTCTCCAATGTCTCCAGGCCAAGTTCCAACCCTATTTGATGTCACCTCTTTATCTGATCCTACAGAGTTTCGATCTATTGTTGGTGCTCTATAGTATCTCTCCCTTACTAGGCCTGACATTGCTTACACTACTGGTAAGTTATCTCAATTCATGCACCTCCCTACAAGTGGCCACTGGACTACTGTCAAACTTTTGCTCCGTTATTTATGTGCCACTATCACTTATGATATCCTCCTACATTGCAAGTCTCCGCTTAGCTTTTTTGATGCTGATTGGGCAGGTAACCATGATGATCATTCTTCTACCAATGCCCATATTGTTTTCCTAGGTGCCAATGCAATTTCCTGGAGTTCTCGAAAGCGAAAGTTCGTTGCTAGATCGTCTACTGAAGTCGAGTACCGAATCTATCCTTTGCATCTACTGTGGCTAAAATCACTTGGATACACTCATTCCTATGTGAACTTGGTATTACTTTCGTGAGCCACCCCCAGTTTATTGTGATAATATTGGTGCTACTTATCTTTGTGCTAATCTAGTTTTCCACTCTCGTATAAAGCATATTGCTATCGACTATCACTTTGTTCGTGAAAAAGTTCAATTTGGTGAACTTTGTGTCTCTCATGTCTCCTCTACCGATCAACTTGCTGATGCTCTCGCCAAACCGTTCTCTAGTGCTCGCTTAACTGGTATTCGGTTCAAGATTGGAGTTTGACCACTCTCCATCTTGCAAGGGGATGCTAAGGATAATTATTAATTTGAATATTTTATATCATCATGTAACCTTATCTTTTTGTTATTATCTGTTAGTTGTTTTTAATTTTCAAACTCTAGCTTTTAGGATAATGACTCTTTGCTTTTTTATAATCTTCAAACTTTAGCTCTCGTGGCTCTTCCTGTATATATATTGGTGCCTCTAATGAAAAGAATGTATGCCATTTTTTTTTCAGATTCTTCTCTTTATTAATTCCTTTAATGAGACCAAACAAGGGCTCAATTGAATGATCAACAAATCTACAGACTATTAAATTATAATTATAATTCTTTTTTTTTTCCTCTTATTGTCAATCACATTTTTCAATACAATAATATTACACATAAATCCAAATTTTTTTATTCTTTTTTGATCACACAAAGTAAAAAAAAATTACTATTTCAAAATATTTTTTTCGAAATTCTCATTATAATTGGCCAAACATGTGCTAAACTTCTCCAAAAATAGCATTGAAAATGGTATTAATCCTAGATAAAACACCGACAACATTGAAATGTCAAGAAATGATCGAAACCTGACGTCTCTCTCCACTCTCCATTCTCCACACAAGTGCCACTATACATATGTATTGTACACATTTACATGATAGAGATTTCAGATCTGAATCTATCAGAGATTGAAGAAGCCATTTTCTTACTCCATTTTGAAAGTTTCATTTGAACTTCGGAAAAACTACTTCACACCCACCCGAAGAACCTTCTAATTGATTAGTGTATTTAAGCAAAATGCATTGTGAGTTATAGGCGTTCACCTTTTCTTGGAAACTAATCATAAGTCAAGATTTTTACCATAACGGGCCCACTTTTACATCAATTCAACTGGGAATGATCGATCTACCTGGGGAATAAGGTATGATTTTTAATTTCTACACTTTATTGATATCCTTGCAAAGAATTCATGTATGTATAAGAAGTGCAGATCTGCTTTGTTGGGCATTGCTCATTAACTTTTTAATTTCAATCATTCTTTTCCTTTTGCTCATTTGGGCTGATGGGATTTGGAAATGGTAAAAACTTGTGATCCGGTTCATGTTTGGAAGTTTTTTCTGTCATATTGAAGTGGGGTTTCTTGCTATTGAATTAATAATTTGGTTACAATGGGAAATTAGATAATTAGTATTTAGCATTCTTTATCCTTTTCTTGTTGTAATTACCTTGAACAATTAGTTTACCTCGGCAAGATTTGTCCTACGGTTTAGAGACTGCAGGATTTGTTTTGCCCTTTGAGCAAAGATTGAAGTCATTTTTCTCTATCGGTTTTTGTTTTTGTTTTTTTCTCCGTACTTACTGAGGCCGATTTGATCTGTGTTTATGTCCTTTACTAATTTAAGATCGTGGGTTACTTAACAGTATAATGATAACTATATATCCAATTATTCTTGTTCTCCTAAGGTTAATTTCTCTGAAATTTATAATTGCTCTTGCAAATTACTTTTGAAATTTGAATTTCTCGCAAAGAATTGTTTTTGACATTTTTAACCATTTAATTATTTGATAGAACTTGAACACATTTGAATTTGAAATTTCGAGCTTCTGAAGCACTAATTCAATCTCGCATACGAGACAAGATTTAAGGAAAATCATCATGTTTAAGCAATCACCACGTCGGAACCAGAGAAACAAAGGATTTAAAGTGAAGCATGTTCTCCAATTATGTGTGGTTCTCGGAGTCTGCATCTGGCTGCTTTACCAAGTGCAGCACTCCCGTGACAAGAAGGCATCATATGAAGAAACGACAAGAATTTCAGAGAAGGTAAAGGATGGGAAGGATATTATCAAGTTGGGGAGAAAGGATCTTCAACCTCGGCATGAAGAAACAGATATTGAAGATGAGAAGCAGAAAGAGGAGCCAGGAGACGAGAGGATGCACTTTGATGATGAAAACAAGCCAGAGGATCAAGGGCAAGATCGAGAAAAAATAGAAGAAGAAGGTGAGGATAGAGAGGCTTCTGTAAATGGAGAAAAGAAGATGGAGTTGGGAACCGAGAAAGAAAAAGAAGAGTTGAATGGGGAGAAGGAAAATAATGAGGCTGAAGATAGCAATGGGAAAGACACTGAAGAGAAGGACGAAGATGGCCATAGAGCGGATGGTGAAGGGAAGGACACTGGAGAAGAAGAGAGTGAAAGAAGCAGCGAAGAACAAGTTGGAGAGAGAAGTGAAGATAAAAAAGGTGAAGAGGAGAACCGAGAACAGGATATGAAAGAAGAGAAGGGCATGAATAATGCAAATGAAGGGGTGAGTAATGAAGAAAAGGGAAATCAGGAAAAAGACGATGCAGAAACTGATATTAAAGAAGAGGATAGTGGAAAGGTAGAGAATGAAGAGACAAAGGAAGAGACAGGGAGCAATGAGCAGGGAAATGAGGAAATGGAGGAAAAAAGCGAGAGAAAGGAGGAGAAAGCAAGTGAAGAAACACAGAACGGGACTGAAGAGAAGGGAGTTACACAAGACGAGAAGAATGGAAGTGAAGATAAAGGGACAGAAGAGAGAAATGGAGGGGACAATGGACAAGATAGTGAAGACATGGAAGGAAACAACAAAGCAGATGAGGAAAAAGGTGGTGGAACTGACAAATTAGGTTCCTCTGAGGGTGAGACTCATGACAGAACTGATGGGACTAATGAGGTGAAAGAGGAGAATTCAAAGGGAGAAAACACCTCTGTTGACGAGGTTCAGAATTCTCAAAAATACGAGAATGTTACCAATGCTAATTTAAGTGGGAAGGAGAAAACCAAAAACACGGAACTAAATGAGTTAGAGGAAAATAAGAATAATAATTCCGAGGCAACCAATGGAAATGAGAATGAAGTGGGCTTAAATGACCAAGATAGTGGGATAACTGAGAAAAGTGTTTCTTCAAATGTGGGGGCCACTGGAGTCACAAGTGATGAACACGCAGATTCAGGGCACAACCCTGATTCTTCAGGAGGAACATCTGAAGTTAAGGAACAAGATCAAGTTAATGATAACTCTACCTCTGATTCCATTCAAAAAGAAAACAAAACACCGGAGAACATTGTTCCTCGTGAAGATGGGACACAAAATGAGCAAACTGAGAAAAACTATACTGAGAATGAGAAATCAGGTTCTGATTCAACTCAAACCTCAGCAATTGAAAATGTGAGCATGGCTAATGGAGATTCAAAAGGTTCTTCTGACAAAACAGAATCTGTTGTATCTGATGGACAAAATGGAGATACGAAGACTGCTGAAGGTATAGAAAAAAATTCTGAAACGTCAGGTGGAAGTGAGGGTGATAACGCAGTCAAACAACAGAAGGCTGGTAGTGATGGTATGGATTCAGGCCAAAATAGATCTGAAGATCCTTCAGATACTTCAAGCTCATCAAAGGAGGAGGCATCTCCTGGCTCAAATGGAAATGCTGATTCTGTTGTGCATGATGAAAATAATTCCTCCAGTTCTTCACTTCCTCAAGAAGAGAAGGAAGCTCGCACCGACCTAGGAACTCTTCCAGACTCTGAAACCAAAGGTAACAACCATGATGCAGTTGCCAAGTGACGTTTATAATATTTTCTTGGTCGATGATTTGTAATCACGAAGGATTTTGCTTTATATTCTTTCCTTTCTTCTACCAATTGTGAAAGCAAATGTTAAAATATGTGAAGTCTTATTTCTGTTGACGAATCATTACGTGGCTTAAATGTACAACGCACATAGTGTCGGTATTGCAGATGTACTTTGCCTAGCTATTCAATCATTTTTACGTATCAGAGCCATTTCTTTAGGTCAGTGTTTATGATTCTACATTTTGTATGAGAGTATTATTTTGCAATGTTTTTTTTGGACTACTCCAGCAATCATCCAAAATTGCTTGCGCTTCTCCATTTCAAAGATTTTTTGGCATATATCCATCATCCATATCTCAAATTTGTCTCCATGATAACAAGAGACTGCATTTTTAGCTAGTAGTTTTATATATTTGTTAACCAAAGTACAAAATTAATGGTAATTATAACTCGTTCTATACATTTTTCATTATGAGTGGTAGATGTCATAACTTGGCTGACTTTTGCACATATACGCACCATATTTGAATCACTTCCTCTAAATGCTTAAACTCGAAAGAATGAATAAATTTAATTAAATTTTATTTTCAACAGAAACTGCATGACATATTTTAAGAATTAGAGACAGACATGAAATCTTTAATTTATAATACATACTTTATAGAATCCACAATTACTACGCACTGATTCATCACTTATTTGATCAAATTATAATTTTAGTAACTTATAATTTTATCCATACACTAAATAATATTTCTAGTCAAGAAAAAGTTCTAATTGAAAAAATATAATCACAACATGCGAAGTAGTCACAGAATTTCATCTCACTTCACAACAATTCAACCTACTTAATAGAAACCTCCAAATAAATAAGTGGATCAATTTTCCTCACGCAGCTCAAAACTTCAGTTCAAGTATTCTCTGCTAAATCGACATTGCAAACATGAAAAACATTAACAGATCAAACCTCACTAAGTTTTTCAGCTGCCAGGGATCCAAACTGGCTCGATCAATTTTCAGTGCAATTAAAGTTCTAGCCTAATCCTAACTAGTCCGATCAAACAATACCACGATTTTTTACTGGCTGCCAAAATATTTACTTCATATGAGTTGAGGAATGGAGCTTGAGTAATTCGACGACTCTTCTCATGGAGGGCCTGTCTGCAGGTAATTCTGAAGTGCACGATAAAGCCACATTCAGTATCCTCTTTACCTGCTGATATTCAATTGCAGATGGAATCAGCCGAATATCTAATATCTGATCCAAACAGACAATATCGAAGCTGCCATCAACACTTTCGTTTCCTTGTTCTGGATATAAAAATGCAGTCTCTGTTACCCACTGCACAATGTCCTTGTTCTCACCAAACGAGGAATGATTAGGACTTTTACCGGATAACAATTCCAGTAACACAACCCCGAAGCTATACACATCACTCTTCTCGGTAACCTTCATTGTGTGAGCATATTCTGCAATTTGTTATGTCAAACGTAAATATCTTGTGCATTGTCAATGTCATAATAGGAATTCTAGAGCCTTCTACTTTTTTACAACATAAAGTAAATTTAAAAAGCAATTCAGTTAAGAAAATGGCTATAAGATAAAGAACCGAGAGCCTTGCCTGGAGCAATGTAGCCGTAAGAGCCAACCACGCGAGACATGACTTGCCCACCCTCATCCTCGTCCTGATGCATTGTCTTTGCCAAACCAAAGTCAGCCAATTTCGGCCTGAATTCCTCGTCTAGCAATATGTTGTTGGGTTTAATGTCCCTATGCACAATGGGAGGAACACAATCATGGTGCAAATACGCGAGCCCTTGAGCAGCCCCAAGTGCAATGGCAAAGCGCCTAGGCCAGTCCAACAATACTCCACCCTTCTCCCCATGGAATACATCTCCCAAACTCCCATTCTCCATGTAATCATATACCAATATCTTGAAATCCTCGTTGATGCAACTAAACAACAATTTAATAATGTTAGCATGTCGAATTTGACTCAATGTCTCCACCTCCGACTGGAACACCCTCTCGGATTCTGGTAGCCGCCCCACCTCCCAAAACCTCTTGGCTGCCACGGTCAGTCCACTCTTCAACCTGACTCGATAAACCCGACCTGATCTCCCAGTCCCAATAATGTTCTCACTGGTTAAAGAGGCCAACACTTCTTCTTCATTGAACCCAACCTTCTGGAAAGAGATGACTTTGCAAGACTGCTTATTTTTACTTCCAAATGCAACAAACTTCTTGGTCCTGATTAGGAGCCAAAGAAGTGACCCAATAAGTATCAATGCAAGTATTGATAATATCCCTACCAACATCAAGCCAACGGGTTTGGATCTTGAGCAAGGAGGAAGTGGTTTCAGATCCGGGCTACATAAATCCGGGTTGCCCATTAGACTTGAGAGATAAAACTTTGCATTGAAACCAATTGGCACTTTCCCTTCAAGCCTATTATTGGAGACATTAAACTTGCTAAGCTTCAGCTTAGTCAACGCCTTTGGAATTGCTCCAGAAAGAGAATTCCAGGAAAGATCCAAGTTTGTTAACACGGGCAAACTCCCCAACTCTTCTGGAATTACACCGGACAATTGATTGTGAGAAAAATCCAACTCTGTGAGCTCCCTCCAAAGACTAATAGTTTTCGGGATTTCACCGGTGAACGTATTCTCCTTTATGTCAAACCTTTGTAACTTTGTCAAATTGATGATACACATGCATTTTTAGCTAGTAGTTTTATATATTTGTTAACCAAAGTACAAAATTAATGGTAATTATAACTCGTTCTATACATTTTTCATTATGAGTGGTAGATGTCATAACTTGGCTGACTTTTGCACATATACGCACCATATTTGAATCGCTTCCTCTAAATGCTTAAACTCGAAAGAATGAATAAATTTAATTAAATTTTATTTTCAACAGAAACTGCATGACATATTTTAAGAATTAGAGACAGACATAAAATCTTTAATTTATAATACATACTTTATAGAACCCACAATTACTACGCACTGATTCATCACTTATTTGATCAAATTATAATTTTAGTAACTTATAATTTTATCCATACACTAAATAATATTTCTAGTCAAGAAAAAGTTCTAATTGAAAAAATATAATCACAACATGCGAAGTAGTCACAGAATTTCATCTCACTTCACAACAATTCAACCTACTTAATAGAAACCTCCAAATAAATAAGTGGATCAATTTTCCTCACGCAGCTCAAAACTTCAGTTCAAGTATTCTCTGCTAAATCGACATTGCAAACATGAAAAACATTAACAGATCAAACCTCACTAAGTTTTTCAGCTGCCAGGGATCCAAACTGGCTCGATCAATTTTCAGTGCAATTAAAGTTCTAGCCTAATCCTAACTAGTCCGATCAAACAATACCACGATTTTTTACTGGCTGCCAAAATATTTACTTCATATGAGTTGAGGAATGGAGCTTGAGTAATTCGACGACTCTTCTCATGGAGGGCCTGTCTGCAGGTAATTCTGAAGTGCACGATAAAGCCACATTCAGTATCCTCTTTACCTGCTGATATTCAATTGCAGATGGAATCAGCCGAATATCTAATATCTGATCCAAACAGACAATATCGAAGCTGCCATCAACACTTTCGTTTCCTTGTTCTGGATATAAAAATGCAGTCTCTGTTACCCACTGCACAATGTCCTTGTTCTCACCAAACGAGGAATGATTAGGACTTTTACCGGATAACAATTCCAGTAACACAACCCCGAAGCTATACACATCACTCTTCTCGGTAACCTTCATTGTGTGAGCATATTCTGCAATTTGTTATGTCAAACGTAAATATCTTGTGCATTGTCAATGTCATAATAGGAATTCTAGAGCCTTCTACTTTTTTACAACATAAAGTAAATTTAAAAAGCAATTCAGTTAAGAAAATGGCTATAAGATAAAGAACCGAGAGCCTTGCCTGGAGCAATGTAGCCGTAAGAGCCAACCACGCGAGACATGACTTGCCCACCCTCATCCTCGTCCTGATGCATTGTCTTTGCCAAACCAAAGTCAGCCAATTTCGGCCTGAATTCCTCGTCTAGCAATATGTTGTTGGGTTTAATGTCCCTATGCACAATGGGAGGAACACAATCATGGTGCAAATACGCGAGCCCTTGAGCAGCCCCAAGTGCAATGGCAAAGCGCCTAGGCCAGTCCAACAATACTCCACCCTTCTCCCCATGCAATACATCTCCCAAACTCCCATTCTCCATGTAATCATATACCAATATCTTGAAATCCTCGTTGATGCAACTAAACAACAATTTAATAATGTTAGCATGTCGAATTTGACTCAATGTCTCCACCTCCGACTGGAACACCCTCTCGGATTCTGGTAGCCGCCCCACCTCCCAAAACCTCTTGGCTGCCACGGTCAGTCCACTCTTCAACCTGACTCGATAAACCCGACCTGATCTCCCAGTCCCAATAACGTTCTCACTGGTTAAAGAGGCCAACACTTCTTCTTCATTGAACCCAACCTTCTGGAAAGAGATGACTTTGCAAGACTGCTTATTTTTACTTCCAAATGCAATAAACTTCTTGGTCCTGATTAGGAGCCAAAGAAGTGACCCAATAAGTATCAATGCAAGTATTGATAATATCCCTACCAACATCAAGCCAACGGGTTTGGATCTTGAGCAAGGAGGAAGTGGTTTCAGATCCGGGCTACATAAATCCGGGTTGCCCATTAGACTTGAGAGATAAAACTTTGCATTGAAACCAATTGGCACTTTCCCTTCAAGCCTATTATTGGAGACATTAAACTTGCTAAGCTTCAGCTTAGTCAACGCCTTTGGAATTGCTCCAGAAAGAGAATTCCAGGAAAGATCCAAGTTTGTTAACACGGGCAAACTCCCCAACTCTTCTGGAATTACACCGGACAATTGATTGTGAGAAAAATCCAACTCTGTGAGCTCCCTCCAAAGACTAATAGTTTTCGGGATTTCACCGGTGAACGTATTCTCCTTTATGTCAAACCTTTGTAACTTTGTCAAATTGATGATACACAAAGGCAACTCACCAGAAAATCGGTTTATACTTAGATCCACAATAGCAAGCTCATGTAAATCACAAATTTCTGAAGGCAAATTGCCAGAAAAATTGTTGCCAAAGATCACTAATTTTGTTAAGCCTTTTGCATTGGAAATCGCAGGCGGAATAGAACCCTCCAATTTGTTATTACTGATCTCAAGACGTTCAAGTCCACCGAAACTCCAGAATCCCTCAGGCACAGTTTCAGAGAGTTCATTGTGTTGAATGCGCACGTACGTTAAACTACTGCAATCTCCATATGATTCTGGGATTGAACCTGACATTCTATTCTCAAAAAGTATTAAACGCTGAAGCTTCTTTCTGTAACATAAATTCTGAGGCAATGGGCCTTCCAAATTGTTATTAGAAACATCAATATCTTCCAATTCTGAGTTCATACCCAAATTGCCCGGTAAAGTACCAGAAAATCTGTTATTAAATAGATGCAGCTGGTTAAGCTTCGGGTTTAAGGCTAAAATATCTGGAATTACACCTTCCAAAGAGTTGTCATTGAGATTCAACGATTCAAGGGACAGACTTGCAAGACTTTCAGGCATCTCTCCAGTAAGTTTATTTTCCGAAGCATCGAACCGAAGTAAATAAGTGAGATTCAAGAATGCGTCTGGTAGTTCTCCAGATAGTTGGTTCTTATACAGTTCAATTTGTTCCACGCTTTTTAATCCACCAATGCTTTCTGGGATTTTTCCAGTAAGACTATTGTTCGATATGTCCAGGTTTTTAAGAGAAACAAGATTCCCAATAGAGTCGGGAATATTTCCCATAAGATTTGTGTGAGGTAACCACAAGTTTCGAAGCTTTGTCAGTCGTCCGATGTTTTCAGGCAGTGTACCAGGCCTAAAAGGATTATAAGCCAGTTCTAAGCGAGTCAACTCAGTTAAATTTGATAAAGTTTCAGGGATTGACCCATCGAGCAGATTCGAGAAAAGAGATAGAACCTGGAGATTTGGCAAGTTGACAACAGTCCCCGGAATTTCACCTGTAAAACTGTTAAATGAAAAATCCAGAAGGGTCAGATTCAAAAACTCCGTCGAAAACTCCGGCAAGTTTCCATCAAAATAATTGGACGAGAGATTGAGAGACTGAAGATAAGAACAGAGAGAGATGGAATCAGAAGTAACGGGACCCACTAAACTGTTGTTGGAGAGATCGAGGTTCTGGAGGGATAAAATCCGGCAGAAATCAGCCGGAAAATTACCAGAAACATTAAAACTTGAGAGATTAATGGAAACCACATCCAGAGTCCGGGGGTCACAGGAAATTCCATTCCAGTTGCACGGAGCATTCCGAGTTGTCCCGACCCAGTCATCGAGTTTTCCTAACGGGTCATCGAGTTGGCTGTTCTTGACCCCCAGCAAAATTGCAGCATCCCTGTTAGAAGAATCCGCAAAGTGCACTAAATTGGTGAAGAAGCAGAAGTTCAGCAGAAACAAAAGCTGTTTCAGAAAATCCATTTTGTTAGCTATGGTTAAAGATGAGTGTCGAACTGATTAAAAGTCTGAACAAATAATCAATAGAAGTTCTGTAAAGCATTTCGATAAAGAATGAAAAGTGGAGGTACCAATGGAGTGGGTTTTCACATGAAAGTTGAAAGGGTTGAATGTAGTTGTGGGGAGGACACTGAGTTAGATAGATTAACAATGACAGTTTTAGCATTATTCTAGAAGGATAGTGAAACTAGCTTGGTGAAATGAGTCCGTGGAGGGAAAATCGAGGGAGGGAAGAAAAGCAGTCAAAGAGGAGAGGAGAGTGACGATTCATTAATTTTCTGGGACTTTTTGGCCTTTACGGCTGAGTTTAATGAAAACAGAAACCCTCTAAAAATAGAAAATCTCTTCAAGATAATATTAACTCTTTAAAATAAAGAGAATTTTACATTTAATCTCTTTGAGATGCTAAGGCCTAAACCACGTTCAAACTCCACAAGAATTGTCACCAGAGAGAATTTTGTGTCAAATTTAAACACAAGTTTTTGTTGTTTCTCTATTATATTTTTTTCAAATTTTATTTTGCACTATTATTTCTCTTATTTAGCCATTATTTGGTGGGGGATTAAAAACGGTTTTTTAGTAAATTTTGATAAAAATTGATAAAGTGTGTCGTTGAAAAGTTATAGCCTTCATGAAATGTGTGATTAAGGGGCCATTTGAGAGTGATTTTTCACACCAAAAAATTGATTTTTTGACCGTTATTTCACTATTTCGATCGTAAAGTTTGACTTCTTCTCTCACAGGTGGCCTCCACTTTTTTCCTAACGATCAAAAAATCAACTCTCAAAGTCGCTCCCAAATGGGGCCTAAAATTAATTGTTTACTATGACTTGAATTAAAATCTTGATTTTAATTTCCACTAAACAATTACTTTTTTTTTGTCTGAAAGTTATACAAAGTACCAACTCAATTGAACTTGAACGGTTAAACCAAAATTCAAAAATTTATCATTACATTAAGGGAAAATTGCAACAACCGTTAGTTTACCGGAATAGTCAAAATTAAATCAATTTTGACCAAACTAGAAAGAGGAAAATGGTATATTTACATTTTCCCAAATTATTAAAAATTACAGCAATTGAAAAAAATTGGCCCTATAGTGGATGAGAAGTAGTCAGTGATAGAGAGCTTTAGGTTCTGAAAATTCAGCCGACAGTGTTGGTCCACCACTACTCTAAACCGGTCCCGTAGATGCAGCTTCAACCATCAAGCCCTATCCTACCACGGATCTCCTTTGCATTCTATCCACCACTCCATCGCCATATTTAATATTCACAAATACCCAAATACACAGTATAATCAATTGAATTAAATCATTAAAATTAAGGCAAAATTGATGATGACCCATGGTACCAGTAGATGTTCCTTGATGAGGCAGACCTAGGATAGTGGTTCGTGATCGTGGGTTGCGCCGTCGACGTCGGAATTGACATTTGAACTGTTCAAGTTCATTGCTTGATGAATGGACGGTAGATTTGGATTTCAGCTTTGTTTGATGTCACATGGGTGTTGGTATGTATTGAGCTTCTTGGTCGACTAAGAGGGTAGGCTTGGCATAGGTCTCACTGGAGGTGAGGATTTCGGCCATTTTTGGGTGCGTGGGTAGCTTGTTTTACGTCAAATTTGGGTGAGTTGTGAAGAGGGAGGTGAGAGCTTTCTGATGGTATAGATATCCGGTGGTTTGGGCGGTGGCTGGTCAGTGTTTGAGTGATTCAAAATAGGCGGCTTCATCCACTGTAAGGCAAAATTTTTTTTTAATTATTGTAGTTGTTTAATAATTTGGGAAAATGTAAATATACAATTTTGCCCTTTTCTAGTTTGGTCAAAATTGATTTAATTTTGACTAATCCGGTCAACTAATGGTTAAATGGATGTTTTGGACCTCATGTGCATATTTTTGAAAGGTTTGAGACTGCGAGTGGTACAAAATGAAGGTTTGAAGAAAGTCTGCTAAAATTGAAAAGGTATGTGACCGCTACTTCAATTTTTCCTTAAATTAATTAGTTAAATATTACACAAGACTTTTCTATACATATAAAGTAAATAATATGTGTATCAAAATAAATGAATATCCTATTACGTGATTAAGGGCCAAGTTGAGAGTTTTTTTCCCACTGTTGAAAAAGGATAGTTTATTAGGGTTTAAAGGTGAATGACAATTATACCCATGCAATCCTAAAAATAATTACTATTGTATCCCTGATTTTGCCCTATAAATATAGGGTTTTGATTTTTAATAAAACACACAAAAGTTTATTAACTTCTCTTTGTTCTTTTCTCTTTTCTTCACTTTTATAACACGTTATCAGCACGATAACTTAATTTTTCAAAGTTTAGTGAAGATAATAACTTTTATAGGCATGAATATTTATCACGTGTACCAAAATTAATTTGATAGCATGTGAAATATTTCAATATACATATGCATCATAACGAGATTGCTTCTTCTTCTTCTCTACTTTTCATCGGCGTGCATATTAATACTAATTCACGTTTGTATGTGTAATCTGAACACATATTAATTNCATTATTCAGGTGCATTTTTTACATTTAATTTATAGTTTTACTCTTATATTTTCCCTAGCGCTAACTTATGCATCGGATGGACAATGAGGTTACACTTTGTTGCGTTTGTTTCAGGCCTTGGAGATTCTGTTCGTGTCGATCCTTAGTAGTTGAGCTCGAGAATCAACACGTGTAGACTTTTTGTAGCACCAGCATGAAACATTTCACAAAACTAGATAATTAACAAAATAAATTTATACAATTAAATTAATATTGGTAATTTATAGAAGTTTCTTAGTTTACAGTGCAAACGTTGTCAAGATTGGAATTCTTCTGGAAGATGAATTGTTTAAGAAAATATTTTTGCAGTTGATTCTTATTCTGGCTTCATTTCATTTGGAGAATATCTTATCTTGTAGCATTAGACGAGAATAAACCGAGCGTTGGGTCAATTATGCGTACATCCAAGGCTAAATGCATGGAATGAGTCTATTTGACTGAAATTAAAAGTTATTTAAGTTTTTTGGACCCTTCTTGCTGTACAGAATGAGATTTACAGATTTTCACATGGATGGTTTCCATGTGAGTAAAAAATTGAAAAAAAAAAAATTCCACTCACCCACCCTTCATGTGAGTATCTGTACCTATTCTGTGAATAATAAAATCAGTACACACATTTTTATTGAAGTTTTTTAGGATTCATTTGTTAGAATTTTTGCTTCTTATAAAATCATTTTTTGAGGAAACTACTCTAGACCAACTTTCTCGAAAAATATTTTTAATCAAATAAAGTACTTATAGAAAATCATCCAAATACGTATAAAAGAATTTTTTAGTCTCAAAAATAAGTTTTGATTTTAAAAATCTTGTCAAATGAGTCCTAAGTGAAAGTAATTTTAAAAATTATGTAATTAAAATAAATAAATAAAACATGTTAGTTTTCTCTATAAAAAAAAAAATTCGAATTGAGAATTGTTAAGGGAATAAATATCACATCGGTTAAATACGGAAATATTGACCAATTTAAATAAATCTTGGACCACTCCTTTTAATAAAGTTGATCTTATTAAAATGGACCCCAAATTTTAACATGGTATCAGAGTCCAGTAAGCTCCAACGAGCTATTCGATCGATCCGATTAAGTCTAAAAAATGAGCACACGAATTTTAAGATTGGTCTACTCAAAAAGAGTCACCATCTTGCGGGAGCATGTTAAGAGAATAAATCTCACATCGGTTAAATATCGAAATATTGATCAATTTAAATAGATCTTGAGCCACTTCTTTTAATAAAGTTGACCTTATTAAGATAGATCTCAAATCTTAACAAGAATATTATCTTTTAAACAAAGTAACGTCGGTGGTTTATGTACTTGCAAAATTCACTTGTACAGAAAACAAAAACTTTTGTTTATGCTAAATACCAATCTTATGAATAGATAAGAATATCATTGACTCTGGTTCTATGTATTCTTCATTGATATACACGTCAAACTTTGGAAGTACTCGAATAATTGACACCATGTGGTATTAATTCATGTCCTAGGGAATGGTAGAAAAATTAAGAGGAATTCGATATTTTTGTTGACGAAAGACGTGTTAAAAAATAGTTGAATGACACTGTTAACTATTTTTTAAATAGTTTGTTTCGCGCCGGTTAGTCGCTAACAATTAAAAAGGGATCAGACGATTGTGTAAGGGACAAACCTCTTGAGACAAAATCCTCAAAATGGGTGTTTTTATTGGCGATAATTTTACAATTGGAAAATAAAAATAGAATGCCTCCAAGGGGCGCAAGCACACGAGTTACTAAAAAGAAGTGTTTAAATCTAAACTAAGAAATTGAAAGCTACATATTCTCTATTTGAGAGTGTTTGATTCGGGATCCTTTGCTCTATGTCTTTTCTTCCTTTTATACTCTTTGGATAATCTCTTCGTGATCAACCGCTTAAAAACTACTTGGTCGTTCTATAACTGTCCACTTTCTTCATTGTGGCCAATTTGTCATAGACTGCCTTCTCTAACTGCTGCCATTACTTTTGTCTTTCAACCGTCTTCAATTGAATTCCTTGAATCGTGAAACGTGATAGGGCTACTCAATAACTGTTT
>NC_036246.1:6573027-6573469 GCF_002742605.1 Olea europaea var. sylvestris
CCATCATTGTTAATGAATAACTATTTTAGCCTCTTGTGTATTTATTGACGTTCGTCTTTTAATCGTCAATCGCTCAGGCATTTAACTGCTTTATACTAAAATTTTTGCACATTTTCTCTTGATATTTCTACTTGACTTTGGGCCACCTAATCCCATTTACTAGACACGAATATGGCTGCTCATATTCTGTCTTTTCACCTTCACCTCCCTATAAATGCATGTATACTTCATACTTTCCATCTTCATTTTCATTTTCTTCTTAAAAAAACCAATTTGCTGCCATTGCTTGGCATTTTTGACAATCAATCCAAAACTTTCGTTTTCCATAGAAATGGATCATCTGATCCGCCCATTTTGCCATCTTTCTTGATGTCCCCTTTGGTATGGGAGATATAGGAAATATTCTTTGGCCAGCAGCAAAGTTCTTCCCATCGTCTCCATT
>NC_036246.1:6573541-6577028 GCF_002742605.1 Olea europaea var. sylvestris
TTCTCAGTCTCCTTGCCCGTCGTTGCAGCGATGCATTTAGGAAGGCGATGTGAGGGCGCTTTATCTTCATTTCTGCTTGCTGAGATTGCTTCTCGGCCTCTTTACTTACCTTTGCAGCAGTGCGATCAGGATCAAGGCCAGTACACCCTATTACTCGACGATCGATCGGGAGATTAGTCTGCTCTTAATCGTAGTTTATAGAACATTTAGCATCTTGTATTTCACAACTTTGTAATGAACAAAAGGAATTTATTTGAATGTATTTCGCTCTGGCCCTTTTTACTCTACGATCGTTCAATGCGATTTGGTTACACTTTTATTTGTTCACTTTCCCATAAGAAAGGAACATACTTTTTTAAATATTTGCCATTAATGAACCTCATGTGTTTGGTGCCGTCTAAATCTTCCAAATGATAGGTTCCATTAGGCAATACATTATTCACTTTATATGGTCCTTCCCAATTGGGAGATCATTTGCCATACTTTGGATCTCTGCTATCCAAAGGGAGTGCTGTTTTCCAAACCAGTTCGCCCAGGCTGAACGACTTGGCTATAACTTTTTTATTATAAAATTTAGCCATTCTTCGTTTTTGAACTTGCAATCTATCTAGGACGTCTAACTTTAATTCGTCCAACTCTAATAAGTTTTGAACTAGTGATTCGGTATACTCATCATCACTTAACTTATGTTGTAAACACACTCTGATCGATTGCACGTTGATTTCCACAGGCAAAACGGCCTTCTGTCCATAAATAAGTTGGAAAGGAGTAATTTTGGTTTCATCTATCATTTTCTTTATGATATTTTTTAGAATCTTATTAGAAGATTCTGCTTGCCCGTTGGATTGAGCGTAATATGGTGTGGAGTTTACTAATTTAACTCCAAACTTGCTCAAAAATTTATTCACTTGATCCCCATTTAAAGATGTCCCGTGATCTACCATCAAAGTTTGTGGAATTCCAAATCTATAAATGATGTGATCGCGGATAAATTCTATGACATTCTTCTGGGTGATCTCTTTTAAAGGTACTGCCTCTACCCACTTAGTGAAATAATCGGTTGCAACTATAACAAAAGTATGTTGCTTGAACGAAGGGGGATAAATCTTCCCTATCAGGTCTATCGCCCAACCCTTGAACGGCCAAGGTTTAATAATGAGTGTCATCTCTCGTGCTGGCGCCCTTTGTATTGGACCATACTTTTGGCATGCTAAACAACTCTTTGCATACTGAACGCATAATTCTCCCATCTTTGGCCAAAAATATCTATTCCTAATAATTAACCATCTCTTCCTTTGACCAGCTTGATGAGCTCCACATATCCCTTCGTGCACTTCAACCATGATCGTCCTGGCTTCTTGTAAACTTACACATTTTAGCAATATACCATCAGAGCGTTTCTTGAACAACTCTTCATCTATTAGTGCATAGTTTAGCAAACGCAACTTCATTTTTCTACTATCTCTTTTATTAGGTTCTTTAAGGAACTACTTAATCTCTGCCTTCCAATCCATTGCATCTCCATCTTGTATGTAATGAAGTTCAATACTCCTCGCCCTTCTTTGAATCGCGGGCAATATTGTTCCATACTCACAAGTAGACTTCCAATTTAAAACCTTTGAGTACCCTGAGGCCATCTGGGCCAACTTATTTGCCACGTTATCGTATATCCTATTAACACATTGAAGTTCTACTTGGTCGAATTCTTCCAATAACTCTAGGGCGATTTCATATTGACTCATGATGGAATCACTTTGGCATTTAAAATCACCAATCAGTTGGTGAATTACCAATTGAGAATCGCCTCTAATGTTTATATTTTTTACCCCCATATCTATCTTAGTTCTAGGCCCACAATTAAGGCTTCATATTCGGCCTGATTGTTGGTGCACATCCTATCTAAAGTGAATGCGAACTTGTAGCAA
The DNA here is from genome assembly GCF_002742605.1 of Olea europaea var. sylvestris. Taxonomy (NCBI): domain Eukaryota; kingdom Viridiplantae; phylum Streptophyta; class Magnoliopsida; order Lamiales; family Oleaceae; genus Olea; species Olea europaea. Next base: position 6,575,467 of record NC_036246.1, read on the forward strand.
ATTTTTAAAGGATTTATCAATGCTACTTCTACTCCTGCACCTTTAGAGGTTTTTGACCCACCGAAATACAACACCCAAGGTTTTAGCTCAAACGAATTGATTTCTAATTCAATTTCTTCAGGCATGTCAAGACATGGATGATCGGCTAGGAAGTTAGTCAAAGCCTGATTTTTGACTGCCTTTTGGGTTATGTATTGTATTTCGAATTCTGATAAAGCTAACGTCCAAAGGCCTACCCTGTGGTGTAAAATAGGGCGAGAGAATATATACTTAATCAAATTTACTCTAGAAATCAAATAAATGATTACGGGTTATAGATAAGCCCTTAATTTTGTACCTGTAAAATATAATGCAAGACATAATTTTTCGGTAGCAGAGTAATTACATTCACATTTTGTTAACCGTCTATTCAAGTAGTAAATCACCCTCTCTTCACCAAATTAGTCTTCTTGCGCGACCATTCCAGCTATTGATTCTTTTTCAGCCGATATATACAGTTTCATTGGCCGTCCTTGGATTGGTGACACCAACACTGGTGGACTCGATAAATATGTCTTCAGGCTTTCAAAAGCCTTTTGATGTTCTTCTTTCCAGACGAATTCGTCCTGATTTTTTAGCTTTAAAAGTGGCGAAAAGATTTTAGTTCACCCTGCACAGTTAGAAATAAAGCGTCTTAAAAAGTTTACTTGGCCTAGAAATCTTTGCAATTCTTTTTTGTTGCTAGGTGATTTGACCTCTAAAATGGTCTTCGCTTTATTTTTATCAAGTTCAATCCCTCTTTTGTGTACCAAGAAACCAAGAAAGTTCCCTACATTAGCACCAAATGCACATTTCAAGGGATTTAACTTTAGCTTATATTGCTTCATTCGCTCAAATGAATATCTTAACTGTTCGAAATTGTCCTCTTCTTTAATGGATTTGACCACTATATCATCTACATACACTTCTACAAACTTGCCTGTCATATCATGAAAAATTAAATTCATTGCCCTTTGATAAGTTGCTCCTGCATTTTTCAGGCCGAAAGGCATGACAACCCATTCAAAACATCCTAGAGACCCAGGGCATCTAAAGGTAGTTTTGTATATGTCTTCCTCAGCTATATAAATTTGATTGTATCCTGAATACCCATTCATGAAAGAATACACGACGTGTCCAGCAGTTGAGTCTACTAAAGAATCTACCGTAGGCATTGGATACTCATCTTTGGGTGTGGCTATGTTTAAATTTCTAAAATCTATGCACACCCTTAGTTTACCATTCTTTTTTAGTACTGGTACGATATTGGACAACCATTCGACATACCTGACTGTTCTAATAAAGCCTGCTTTTAATAATCGCTCTATCTCTTTCTTAATCTCAGGGAGTACATTAGGAGCAAAACGTCTGGGAGGTTGCCTATAAAGTTTAAAATTAGGCTTAGTTGGTAATCTATGTTCCACAAAGTCTCTATCTAAACCAGACATTTGTTCATATTTCCAAACAAAACAATCTTTATACTCCTTTAACAAAACGATTAATTTATCACTAACCTCTTGATCGAGCATCTGGCTGATGAATGT
>NC_036246.1:6578323-6677675 GCF_002742605.1 Olea europaea var. sylvestris
AGGAGGTAACGTACCGAACTGAATAGTAAGGGACTGATCTAGATCTTCTCCATCCCTTCTATCTCGCTCAAACTTCGATCTCCCAGAAGAAGTTTCTGACAACTCTTTCATTGATACATCTGTACCAGTTTCTTCACTATCTTTGAAAACATTTTGATTGGCTACCTCGAATAGTTTAGACGCCTTAGGACGTGGCACTCCCTGTTGTTGCCTCATCATTCGTCCATAATTTCGTTGGAAACGCCTTTGTTGGATTTGGAAACGCATTTGTTGGATTCTAGTCATCTCGTTGAAGGGTATCACCTTTCCTGCATTATACTTTAACGAATGCCATACATTTGGTCGGCGAGGTTGCGGCCTGAATATTCTCCCATTATTTACTGGCCTGAACTGCCTCTCAAAAGGCGGTCCCTTATAAAATGATGTACCTCGCCCTCTACCAGGCTGAGCATTTGGGAAGAAAGTAGGGTGATGGGGATGCTACCATATCCCTGATTTTTTCGTATTCCCACTCACTTCTCTTTTACATCTTGCACACAAGACGTCTTCATCCTTTTTGGCTCCTTCCCTTTAATACGCTCGAAGACACTGGGATGTGGTCCAGGATCTTCTTCTCCATCATCTATAACCAATTTGAATTTTGGCAACTTGTTTTTGAAACCAGACGTCACCATATTCATTCCAAGTGGCTGTGGAAAAGGATTTTCATCCACTGCCATCTTCTTTTTATCATCGAACGTAATTCGTCCTGATTCAATGGCATTCTGTAACACATGGTGAAAAATCAAGCAATTGTTAGTCAAATGTGACCATGCATTATGCCACTTACAATATTTTTTACCTTAATTTGTTCAGGGTTTGACAATTTATGCTTATTGCTCAGCTTTATCTGCTTATCCTTATATAATTTATTAAATATAAGGTCAGCTTTGGTTACATCGAATGAGAACGTTCTAACTTTTACGTTTTCATCTTTCATAGGCTCATCCTTACCTGATAGTCTAAGATTAGCCATTATAGGACAAGTATACGTGTCTCCTTTGACTAATTCGGCCAAACACATTTTGGTCTGATCGTATGACTCGTTATTGATGGTATGAACATCAAAATTTAGGTCTCTATAATAAGTCCCCTTACTAGAATTTTTTATCTGCTCTTCTTCTCTTATCAATCGTTCATACCTAATCACGTTCGCGCTTAATTGGAAAAGGTCAGGAAATTTCTTGTCTTAAAATTTCTTTTTCAAATCAAAACTCAAACAACCTTGAGCGATTTTGACAAACTCTTTTTCGAGCAGAGGTACAAAACATTTACTTCTTGCTGTCTTGAACTTTTGGAGGAAACCTTCTGCCCATTCGTTTGGCATTTGACGTAGATTCGCCAAATCGATCAAAGTAACTTCAGACTCAGTCTTATAAAACTAAGCATAGAATAATTGTTCCAATTGTTGCCATGTTTGAACAGAATTCGTTGGCAAATTTATGAGCTAGGAGAAAGCTACTCCTATTAATGAACTAGGGAAAAGCCTCATTTTATGATAATCAGTTACGTCACCACTTCGCAGTGTGAATCGTCCTATGTGTTCTAGAGTAGACACCTCCCCTAAACCGGTAAACGGTGAGAATTCTGACACTTTATACCCTCTAGGCTATGGATATGCTTGGTCTATCCAATCAGGATATGGCTTTATGTAAGTCGGCTTAATGACAAGACGTACCCCAAAAGTCATTTAATCCTGTACAATTTCCATAATCTGATTCCTCAACATGACGTTGGGATCATATGGAATCCCTATAGGTTGGTTAACCGGTTGATTTGCTTGAGGCCTGATATTTGATCCTTGATTAGGAATAAAGTTACCATGATTTGGGTCATTGTTGCCATTAGCCTGAACGTTTATTCCCTCATTAACACGTGGGGTATTCTGTCCGTTATTTAGGACATTATCTCTTACATTTGGATTACCCTCCAAGTTAGGTGTACCACTACCATTATTCTGATTTGACATTACATCATCCCCTTGGTTTGAAGTAGAGGGACCGAAATGTGGTTCTACCCCTTGACTTGGATTTAGGACTGGGGGATTATGTCCCACAATTGTCCTAGTTTGAAAGTGGTTTGCAAGAAGCATACCTGGTTGACAAATTTGGCCTACTAACTTATTCATTATTTCATTCAAAGTATTCAGTTGTTTGGCCATGTTGTCATAATGTGTATTCCCATTCTGGGTAAATCTTTTCATATTATGAATATTTCGAAGATTTACCTGTTCAACGACATCTTGTGTGAGTTCTCCAAGCAGTGCACGCATAGTTTGAGAACTCAACTCTGCCATTGATTCGTAACAACTGTTACTGCTTTGATTCTGTCCATCTGGTCGTGGAGAGCTATGCTGCTCCTCATATCGCTCGATCACAGACTGGACTCCTCCCTGACTTGCCGCTGCCTTATCGGATCTCTGAAGCATATTGTTTCACCTTTTGTATCTTCAACACCAAACACCACTGTCCCACTGGACGTGCCAAATTGTTTCGCGCGGGTTAGTCGCTAACAATTAAAAAAGGATCAGACTATTATATAAGGGACAAACCTCTTGAGACAAAATCTCAAAAATGGGTGTTTTATTGGCGATGACTTTACAATTGGAAAATAAAAACAGAATGCCTCCAAGGGGCGCAAGCACACGAGTTACTGAAAAAGAAGTGTTTAAATCTAAACTAAGAAATTGAAAGTTACATATTCTCTGTTTGAGAGTGTTTGATTCGGGGTCATTTGCTCTATATGTTTTCTTCCTTTTATACTCCCTGAATGATCTCTTCGTGATCAACCGCTTAAAAACTGCTTGATCGCTCTATAACTGTCCACTTTTCTCGTAGTGACCAACTTGTCATGGAATTGCATTCTTTAACTGCTGCCATTACCTTTTGTCGTTCAACCGATTTCAATTGAATTTCTTGAATCGTGGAACTTAATAGGACTACCCAATAACTGCTTCATTAACTGCACTTTTGGGTAACCATAATATCTTATGTTTGCTAAGATGCTGGGTGACTTGAATGTTTGGACGAGAGCAGGGTCACAGCTCTGGGCGACTGCATGGCAATTCATTCGCTCAAATCTTGGGCGACTTGCAACCTTGGGCGATGGTATTATCGCTTTCATGGGCTTCCCTATTTGGGCATTTATCCTACATTGCTTGATTGTGTCGTTCTTTGGGCTATTTGATTTTGGAGATCTTTCAATTGGGCTTCATTCTTTGGACTATTCAATTTGGGCTGAACTTTTTGTGTGTCAACACAGTTCAATGAAATTTTGCCGACTGTCATCCAAGATATTAGTGTAGCATAATTGTTAGTAAAACATAGTGTGCAGTTAAACTAAATTCACAAAGCTTAACACTATCACATCTAACATTTAAAAAAAATAAAAATTTGTTATTCATTTCTCCTTCTTTATAGCAATCGAATTGTTTCTAAAGAGTTCACTTGTGTCCGAACTATTCTTATAATTAAACAATCTAATGCGAAATCTAACCTCTCTTACATGTGTCAAAACTTATGTGCAGCTTCAATGTTTTAAAATTCCCGACCATGTAGAGGCTTGGTTTCCTCCACAATTGGTAATCGAATTGAAGCCTCTTTTTCTATGCTATATAAATAAGAACACTCATGTTGACTTTCAAATTATAAGACAAATTAATTAATTACTATGATTGCTTCTTAGTTCCATCTCAAAGTTCAAAAATCACTCCAATTCTTGAATATAAAATACAAGGAAAAATCCACGAGTACGGTGAATTCTCGACTGAACTTCTATCGTCGCTGACGTGGTCGTAGATGATTAGATTGTTTTTTATTTTCTTTTTTATATCTTCAAATCAATTTCCGTCATGTATTATTTGTCCAAAATTTTTGTACTTGTAGCATGATTGGAACTACAAACAAAATTTAGTGGATAACACTCCAGTCCAATACTCATCTTTCCGAAACTTCCTGCGTTCTACCATAAATATTGATTTCACACAATTGCAAATTATTGATATTCGCAATCCGAATATCAAATCAATTGATTATCAATTTATATAAAATGAATATTGATGTATAAAACAATCAGAGTTTAACTTAATTCTAATAAAATACTTCAAATTAATCATTTGTATGCATATACAAATTGGAGGTATAAATTATTATTCATCCCAATAAAAATGCCTTTGTTTGGTAGTCATTAAAAAGAGTTTTTCTTGAGAAAAATGAATTTTGGAATATTTATTTATTTATTACTATTATTATTTTTGGAAATTGGGTAGTTAAAAAGTAGGAAAAATTTAGATGTAATTGTAAAATACTTTATTGTATAAAAATATGGCTGGAAATAAATTTAAGGAAACAAATAATTAAAAAAAAAAAATTGAATGACAAACAGAGACTCAGATTAATTTTATATCAAATTCGAAAAACTTGTGTATGCGATATTAGGGAGGTGCCCACATAGTAAACTATATTAGGCCCTCGTTTGAGCCATATTATTGTAAAAATGAGAATGAAAAATATAGTCATTATGTGTTCATATAAGAAATATAAAATCAAATATGATGACTTGATGTAATGGATAATAGTCATATTTTTTCATTTTAATGAGGAAATAATGAGACTCAAGCAGGGCCTAAATCAAGTTTGATCAAATGCCTCAACTTATTTAGTTTAAAATAAGTAATGTTACTTAGGAGATCAAGTCTATGTTTGATAAATGACTTATAAAAAAGAATAATAGTAAATCTTACGAAATACGTGGACAATAAATGAGTAATAGTTATAAATGTATGATTAAAATTAATGTTCAACTTTTAAAAATTTATAAATTGGTTGTCCAACCAATCTCTTCGATAATACATCTTATCAAAACTAGTTGACTACACTTCAAAACAGCGTCGACTCGATCTACCTTGACCTATTTACACGTCCAAAATGTTAGGAAAAAATCAGCATAATCCATCAAGCAAGCACCCCTCTCGTGAGACGAGTTGCTTCGCTACCCAACTAATTAAATCCTTGTTAGGTTCTTAATATTTTTCAAAATACATATCTCTCTTTTATTTTCAATCACACTTTTTTCAATAAAATAATATTACACTAATCTTAAATTTTTCGTTACTTTTTTTACCACACATTTTCCATCAAAAATACTATTTGAAAATATATTTTGGACAAATAATGAGACAGACTCTAAATAGGTACTGTGCATGGAGCCTTGAGCTTGAAGAAGAGTGGAGTAGTTGCTGATTCCGATTCCTATAAAAGACAAGTGGAAAAGTAAATTAGCGTCCCCGTCAAGATTACGACGTTGTTTTCTTAAGAGGACTAGCCTTCGAATTTAGATATTAGCCGTTGATACCCACTTTTTGCGGGAATTCGTTCCCAAATTAGGTATAGTTCTGTTTAACACTCGAAAGATTTATCTGGTTCCATCTTTATTAAAGTTAACGATGAATTTTAAATATATTAAAATTTATTTTAATTTTATAATAATATATAATATAATTAAATATTTTTCTAAAACTACACATTCACTGAAGTTATTTTAAAATGAAAAAAATAAATTAATATTTATTAAAACTTAAATTTATAAAATTACAGATAATCGATAGTTAACTAGTTTTACAATATATATTTCACTTATATGTAATTGAAAAAGTTAAAAGCAAATTTTAAAACCTATTATTTCATCGTATCTCAAAATCGACTGCGAGAGGGTTTAAATTATTTCATTATCAATTTTTTAAAAATTTGTCAAACACCTAGAATAACTTACTTTTGATTATTTGAGAATCAGAAGTTGAACTCTAAAATCAATACCGAAAGTAATTTTATTCTTGTTAGATACTCGACCAATATCGATCATCTCGTGTTGATGCTTTAGGACTTCATAGTAAAAATATGGATTGCTTTAAAGAATTAATTCCCTCTTTATTTCATATCATTATGACTAGCTAAAATTATTTTAATTAGGTACATTGTTTTTTTTTTTTTTTTTTTTTTTTCCTCTGCCTCCTTTTACGACAGCCTTTTAATTGCTGATTGCCTGGCTCTACTAATACAAAAAAATGATTAAATTGAGAAATGATTGATAGCATAAACAGACCAACACTTACTTCATTCCGATATTTAGACATATCACATGGGAATAGTCCTATGGGCTTAATGGACTGCATATGGTTGTCGGAAAAACAAATTACAAATTTTTATTTTTATTTTTGTTTTTAACAATTACTCACATTATTATATGCTTTTTTGTAAAACAGAAAATAAAACTAAATATTCTTCTTTCCAATTGGATATACGTTCCTCAGCAGTAGTAATTACACCTAACTAGTGTTTGGTACAAATTCTTTAGAATTCATTACTTTTAAACTCATTTTCAATCACATATTATTTTAATAAAATAATTTTGCATGCAGAGTCAGACTTTTTTCATTCTCTTTGGTTACAAATTCTTCAAAAAATTACTTTTTTTCGCATAATTTATTCCTAAAAATTCTATATCAAACACGTCCTTAATTTTGAATGGTTGGAGAATGATAAAAACTTTGGTTGAAAGCAGTGGATTAGTTGAACTAAAGGTGACCCCGTTTAGACTGCAAATATTAGCTTTTTGTGCTCTATAAGTCAAAGGCAGATGGACATCAATAATGGTCGAAAGAGAGAACGTAATTAAACGACAAAGAATTTCTACCCACTACATACATTCTCTCATTGCCAAGAATCTGGTCTAACATTCGTTTCTTGAATTCATGAGCGTTCAATTTTTATTTTCATATTTTCTAGAAGGAAAAAAAAAAGACTATTTCTTTATGCAAATTTGACTTGTCGATCTGATAATTTGAATTGTGCTTTGCACTAATTTAGTTGATCATGAAGTAGGCTAATTCGTTGGATTGAAATAGTATACCCTATTGTCATCTAAACAGTCTAGATCGTTCATCAAATGACATGCTTTAAATTGATATATGTTATTTCTAACAAATTTTGATGAGATGGTTAAAATATTATTGGTGCCAAATGAAAAGTTTGGATTATGCTTTTAATTGCAAATAGCTTTCTACGTACTGATATTTCATAAAATATATATTTATTGAAATTTAATTTTCCACATTATCCTCACATAGTCACATTCAAATCGGATTCAATTTTTATCAAATATCTAATACGTATACAATTTTCATAATGTGAACTATTAAAGAGGCAACGTATTTATTTAATTAAATTACATCTTCAACGTTGGAGAATCAAGTGTGTTTGTTCAGGGCAGAACAAATTAGTTATTATTCATATAGGCACAATGAAAACTAACATTAGTCCATCAAGATTTTCTGAAATTACTCGAAGAAAAAGGTCAGGCTGATGCTCCAAATGTTCTCTTTTTCTTCTTAAGGAAAGAATGCTGATTAAACAATATTGTGCATGTGTAATCCTCAACTGTCCAAAGATGAAAATCTTTGTAATATTTTGAACCATTCATGACTATCACAGCTTTCATAAAAAAAAAAATTTGATCTTTATCTCGAAGCCTCAAAGGAAAAATTGTGTACCAGTCCCATAGTGACTGATCATCATTGAAATCACATTGACAATCTCTACTCTTGTTCTATCTCATCGGAGAGTTTGCCTCAATTGTTTATCTCTTGCCTTGTAAATAGGCTAATTCGTTGGATTGCAAGAAGTATCAAAAGTTTGTGACGAGGAACTAAACTTCTGATAGATAAGAGAAATCGAAAATACTTAATTATATTTATTATGTTTTAAGCTTGAGGAGTTCAATTATTTTTTTGAGATTATAATTTGGATTTAAAAGTAAAAACATAACAGTGGAAACAATGGCTAATGATATTTGTGAGAACACAAAAATAACCCACTATCAACCTAGCCGATTAAACAACCTAAACTACAAATTATTCTTTTTTTAAAGATGATGGTACGTAGTTGAAAAGAAAATTATTTATTAGACTACTGTGTATTAAAATTAATACACACAATCTATAATGTATATAATTGCACTATTTTTGTGAAAAGCTCTATATACCCCTTGACAATCCCTGGATACTGCTAGAATGTTTTAGATTATAGATTAGTTTGACCTTATGTGCGGAGTTACTCTATTAAAAGCAATAAGTCACTTTTTAATAGTTTTTAGATGGTTAAATATACAAATTTAATTTGTCCTATATTTGAATGTCATAGTCAATAATCAAAGCAATAAACAACACCAATATTGTTGACGGAGAAACCCAACTAGATAAAAATTTCGCGACCAAACCAGTTACCTCCACTATAGACAATATGAATTTATAGTCAGATGCCGCCTAGTCAACTACATTAGACTTTTCGATCTACTTCCTATACTTTTCAAGATCTACTAACTCCACTAACTTTATGATCCTTTACAATTGTCTCTTCCAAGTAGAACTCCAACAATTTTCAATTCTTGTAGTCTTTTTGCGCTTGTAGTCTAACCTCTCTCAATCTCCAACAGCCTTTGAAGTTTAATTGAGAAAGTTCATTCCTTGTTATATTAAGAAAGTCAGTGTTTTGGATTCAATAACTATGATGTTTTCCCCAATATGTGGTTGTAGGATCTCAAGAATAAAAAGATTGATTCAATGCATGAATAAGCTCTTGAATTTTCAAAGGATGTTATGAATGTATTATGAAGAAGAAACACAATGAACAACCACACCACAATTTTCGTGCTGGAGTTTGGGTATTTATAGTTGAAGGTGTTTAGGTAGTTTGAATCGGATAGAACACCTCAAAAACACGAATTAGGGTTTTCTGCGTAACACTGTCACTCGAGCGAGGAGCTAGCGACGGGTCTAGTGAATAAAGTGAGAGATTACCTTTCTACCCTTTTGTACCTCCCCCAAAAGAAAAAGAAAAATAAAATAAAATTCAAGATTAGATTTGCTTTCGAATTTTCGAAAGCAAATGAATTGCTGTTAGTAAAATCAGTACACATAATTTAATTATAATGTATTTTTATTGCAACATTTGTTGTATTAAAAAAAAATGATATTATACTAAATTCTGCAACACAAAACTTAATAACCAAATACTGTATTGTATATTTAATTTATATTCTCAATACAATATTACATTAAGCAAACGTTTACTTTACCAACATCCCCCACACCTTCCACTCAAAAAGATGAAAATAAATCAACATTTTCTTTCAAGTCTTCAAAAGCAAATTAATTGCTTGAATAATTAATATTTATTAGGAGTAGGTCTATGATATTAGCTGTGACAGCTACTCAAGAATATCAATATTAATTAGCGTAGAATCAAAATTTACAAAATGCTGGAGTAATTGTATTTAAGCTCTCTCCAGTCTCCACCTACTTGGTGGAGTTCCCTTGCATATTTCTTGCAGCACAGAGATGTAGAATAGGCTATGCACATATTTCTACTCAGAGCAATAATTTCTTTTAAAGCAACAGATGCTGCGAGAACATGTTTTGCCCATTTTTGAGAATAGATTTTGTAAAATATATATATATTTTTTAAATATGAGATAAAGAAGTGGATAAATTTTGATTTATATGAAAAATTATTTTATCAAGAATGTGTGGTGAAAAGAGTTAGAAGAAAAATGAATTTTAGAGTGCGGGACTAACATTAGCTTAAAGTTTTGGAAAACCTAATCCAAAAAGACAAAGCAGCCTGTGCCGGTCTGAAGTTTGTAGAAAAATTTCGTGTATAGACTGAGATATAAGGAAATAATGAATATGAACAGGAAAACGAGAACCTATCCATGTTTGTAACGTCAACTTATAGGTTTTCCATGCTGAAAAACCGCATAAAATGCAGAAAAGTTCAGAATCTTGATATCTCTTAACAACTTTACACATTTCCAAGGTAGATAATTACTGATCAGATCAAGAATTTCATTGAATTTTTCTTGTTCTTCAAATTAAAAACACTGTGTCTTTTGAACATCTCAATTTAGAAATCCATACAAATCTAAAAGGAAAAAGTAAGCTGAGAAATTAGATTAAGAAAAGTATTGCCTGGCCCCGTTCTGTCTGCCTCTTCCAAAACTTTGAGTCGGGAAGCTATCATCTTCTTGAGAGGCTCCTAAAATAGTAAGCTTCGTCTTGAGATAGCTAGAAAATGGGAACTAATTGTGACCAGAAATAGGCAAAAGCCCAATGATTTCTTCCTCCATTTGCTGCAGCATTCACAAGTTGAAGAAAAGAAATGAATAGCACCATATTCATTTGTTTTCTTGTACTGTTTCTCTCAATATTGGATTCTAAAACATAATCCACCAAATCCAAATATATACTCGTATATATAGATAGAGTTATATGTGTTTATGCATTATTGCATGTTACCCATTGAATATGTGCTTCTCTCTCTCTGCACCACACCGCATGGTGGAGGGGCGTTGGTGAGTGGTAGGAGGTTTAAAGAGGGGCGGGCCCAGGCGGAAGAGGAATGGACATTTTGTCAATGTGGGTTATTGTTTTATCATGATTGATTCCGGTCGGTTATGCTATTCTACCCCCACTCGTTTGTATTTAAAAATAAAAAATAAAACTTGATCGCCGTAGAAGTGAAGACACGTCAACTTTATAAAATATCATCATAAAATAATACTACACAACATTTTATATATCTCTCTCCGCTTTCTATCGACTTTGAATTTTCTGAATATTCCTATTTAATATACTTTATTGTCAACAAATATAAATTAATTATTTATTGTAGGGCAATGTTAAATTATTTTTTTTTTACATTTCCAACAACATTAATTATATTTTCTTACTTTGTATGAAAATGAGACAAACTTAGCCCTTGTTGGAGCCCCATTTTGGGGGAGAGAATGTATTTTTAAAGTGTATTAATGGGAAACGTGTGGTTAAAAAATAACCAAAAATTTTAGATTTGCGTGTAATATTATTTTATTGAAAAATATGTAATTGAAATGATGTTAAAATACTGTTGAAAAATGCATGTTTTCAAAATAATAAGGCTCAAACAAAGGCTTATCTTTATAAGGTTTAAACCATTATTTAGTAGATTTTAATAAAAGATGATCAAATGCATGATTGAAAGATAGTAAAAATTGAAATCTCACCAAATGTGTGATAAATTTAAGGAAAAAAATGAGTTTTAGAAATTGAGGATCTAACAAATAATTTATGTTTTGTATGAAGTAAAAAATGGCATAAGATATCAGATCTCGAATTTTGCTACTTGTATAGAGTGAAGTGCCAAATGTAGTGTTAGCAGCACTACGTTAGCTGCCAATACTGCATTTTTTGGGCAGAGCGACAAAGCCCAATGACAGGACAGCATCGTGTGTGTCAACAAAGTTCTTATATTTCTATAAAAAAAAATAGGTACCCAAAATTATAAAGAGAGTTTTTCTACATGTCAACTGACATCCCGATGTACAAACCCCCTCACAAGAGGGGGGGCCTCTAATTTTTTTTATTCGTCGTGGACCCCCTCTTGTGAAGGGTCAATACACAGAGGTGTTAATTAACAAATAGAAAAATCCTTATAAAAAAAAAGGTATTTCTTGAAGGAAGTATTCCTATTTATTATGCATGTTTGGTAAGCTGTGTCTGAAATATAAAATAGTTACTTGAGTGTGTTAAATACAAAATATTTACTTTAACCCGCACCGGCGGTCCACCGTTAGTTACGACATTAAGACATAAAAAGAATTAAGGACAGAATGGAAGGGCCAAGTAAAAAGTTCAATCTCAATGTGTGAGATTTAACAACAACGTTGCAAGAAATCAACATTAACAAATCAAGAACAAAATGCACAACTTCAACCTGCTCCAAAACTCGATTGTGTTGGAATTTTTACCGTCGGACTCGAACTTATTTTGTACAGTTTCTCAGCAACAAGATGACCACAACGATGTAAATGTTCATTTTAAACCTTCTCACGTAAGGTAACTCCAATACCAGACCCCAAAGTCACAAAAAACCACCAACAACTATTTGGGTACCACTTGTGGAGTTCGATTTTCTATTAGTCTTCAATCCCCAGTCGAGCTTTATGAAGGATTTTACCTGGTCACGAATTTTCATCATCGCCATGAGGTTTATTTGACCACACAACCAAACAAAAGGATTATGAAAACTACATTATTTGTCAAAACTTATTAAAAGCAATACATACGTAGTAGTTTTGGAAACAGAGTATGTAAAACGTATATTATTCTATAAAGTTCTTTTTTATAGAAACACAAACACATTATATTGTTTTATAGTTTATGAAACAATAATATATAAAATTTAATGTTTGGTAGTTGGCAACTATAGCTACATTTATATACAAAATATCTTTTGTAGTTCATAGTTGATCCCAAACTTGTTCAAATCATGATGTTTTGGAAATGTTTCGACATACTCTTATTAATCACATTAAACAAAGTAATTAAAGAATAATATACAGATTGATGATTGGTTTATAAATATACTAAAAGGTGTGTGTGTGTGTGTAATTTGAAATAATTGTGAGCGGTCTAGACAACTACCATCTTTTGACAAAGAAAATATGGTATTGTGCCTTAAACGTCAAAGGTTTCCAACATCCAAAGACACCCATCATTTGCACCTTTGAATTGCTCCACAATTGACAATGCCCCTTTTTCTAGAAACTCGCCCATTTTTCCAAAAGCTTTGCTTTGCAGTCTACTCTTGCTAATGCTGGGCATGAGGTGGGGTTAACATTTTTGACATCTTTTACATATCAAACCCCTTGTAGCATTTTGACTTTTGCTCATCTTATAGTAGGTATCGATGATATCTCATATAATCATATTGAAAAATAACAAATTCGCTATGAATTTATTTACCAATGGATTGATATGTCAATTGGAATGCGGAAGCGGATTATTCAGAAATAAAAATTTCTTTAATTTAATAAGCAGATCGTCTAAATGTTCACGTGTATGTCATATCAAAAATAAAGTATTTGATTTTTTTTTTTTGACCTAAATTCGATGATAAATTCTTGAATTAATTCTGAATTACGAACTTTCAGCTTTCTAATTCCAAGAACTTGATACTTCAAACTTTCAAGTACTCTTCTATGGTATTCTCCAAAGTCAAGACTATATCGGTGGGTGGACACATTTCTTTTAATTAAATCAAGAAACAAATCCTTGAAATGGACAATTGAAAAAAAAAAAAAAAATTGTCTCCCTTTTTTCTCTCCAAATTTTGAACACCATGGAGTTATGTATTGTGAATGTTGTATAATTCCATTTCATAGTATGTCTAGGATCCATCTAATCTTTATTTATAGAGAGAGAAGAGTTTCAATCATTACACAATAATAATTTTACGTTGAAATAGGAGTTCTAATTATAATTAAAGTCTAAATCCAATTAGTTTACATTTAATTACATGTGTAGTGCTAGAGCTCCAATGCAATTATAATTAAGTTTACAACTCTTGTAGTAATTACATCCAAGTACAAAACTTTACTGTAATTACAATTGAGCCCAAAACTATTGTAATTACCGTAATTAAGTTCCAATTCTTTATGGAGCTACCACAGGAACCTGATTGGACATATATTTTCCAAACTATAATAATTAGATCTTGTTTAGTCGACTATAGACCACTCAATCTAATTATCAGTCTTTACTTTTTCCACTAAAAGTAAAAGATTGTTAAAATATATAATATCACAAGAGTCAATAAATCTGTAATACTTTCCTCTGACCAGTAGTATATTTATTTTATCTCCGTTCAAGATCTGATAATTAGATACGAGCATAATTGACCATTTTGCCCTTCTAATTATTCTCACTAACTTAAGTTTCATTTTCTTCAACGCACATGTGAACTAATTATAGATGTCGAAGTTTAGCCGTCACTAAACACTGAGCTCAGATTTTAACCTTTCAACAGAAAATATTTAAGTAGTCACTCTACCCATTTTTCAAGGCGACGGTTATCGACACGAATTCATGTTCTCTATCCCGCTCATTCTCTAGTTCCCAATTCAACGAGAGTTTTGTCCAATCAAATTGATCTCACAAATTGATGAATTAAAGAACCATTAAAATTATGAAAATATATACATAATTATGTCTAGGGATTTAGATAAAATACACAGCAGTCTAATGAAATTTAATTCTCCGTACGATCATGCTATAGAATTAAATTCGACACGCGATCCGTTCAATACACTCCAAGTGTACTAGTGTCACCTTTAACTATTTTTGTAATAAGGATAAATCACAAACTTGAATAGTAAATCGGCCGATACTACAACCTTCTAGTACAAGGTGCAACCCTTATACATTGGTTGTAAACATATTATTTATGATCAAAATATAAGTAGTATCACACTGTACTTCTCTACGCAAACACTTAACTTATATTATCTCAAGTGATCATGGGCACTTTTATTTGTATGCTCAATAAATAATACAATAAAACAATAATTTATTTATTATAAATGATTATTTTATCACAGCAAAATATACTATATGGGTACACAACCTAACAAGTCTCCCACTTGCCCTAGAGTATATGTGTCATGTCTCTCAATCTTGTGTCTTGCAAATGCCCCTCAAAAACTTAGCCAATAGGCTCTTAGTAAATGAGTCTACAAGATTATCCTAGTAGTAAATCTTACTGATAACCACATTTTCTCTACCAACTATCTCTCTTAAAAGATGATATTTTTCATTCAATGTGTTTACCCTTCTAATGACTCTTGGTTCTTTAACATTTGCCACAATCCCACTGTTATCCCAACACAGTGTAAAGACATGTGCAGATGCAAGCACCACCTCGATATCCGTTAAAATTTCTAAGTCATACAACCAATTTCGTAGCTTCATGAGCTGCCACATACTTGGCATAAATGGTATAATAAAAAATACATGATTGCTTGATATTTCTCCAAATAATAGCCCCACTATTAAGTGTAAACAACATTACCGATGTAGATATGTGATAGTCCTCATCACTCTGGAGGTCTAAACCCAATTTTAACCTATCGAAATAAGATCTAGCGGTGCGCATGTAATTCCTTGTTCTCCAGAGATACTAAAAGATATGCTTTATCGCCATTCAATGTTTCGATCCTAAAGTTAAATATATCTCGACTCACCCCATCGACAGTATAACAAATGTCAAGTCTATTGCACAGCATAGCATACATGAGACTACCTACTACCAATGCATAAGGTATCCCACTCATGTACTCAATCTCTTTAGGAGTCTTCGTAAACTGATCCTTAAAGAGTTAGATTCGATGTTTGAAGGCAAAAATCTTGCATATTAAATCTGACAAGTATCTTGTTAACGTCTAAGACTTAGGGCAAAAGCTATCATCTTATTCTTTCGATCTCTTAAGATCTGAAACCTAGAACATATCTAGCTTTACGAAGTCCTTCCTATGAAACTATTTGGCCAAAAACGCTTTCATAGACAATAACACACTCACGTTATTTATAATAAGTAGAATATAATCCACATAAACACTAGGAAAAATACAATTTTGTCTCATATCTTCTTATAAATACAGGATTTAGGGGTGAACGTGATTCAGTTTGAGCGGTTTGTGCTATATTTTCAACTCAAACCATTTTAGTGGTTTGAATTTTTTTCAAACCAAACCAAACCATTTTATTTTTCAAACCAAACCATAATTTGCGGTTTGGTTTGGTTTTAATCCGTGATTTACCTTTCGACAATATAATAATGTATTGAACATAATTAAATATAAGTATAAACGAGAACTAATCATGTTAAATGTTAAATTACATTCATATTTACTATAAAATTCATGAATAACTTATTTTTAAAATTGGTTGCTAAAAGATGTTAATAGAATAAATACATATTTCTTCATTTTTATTTACCTTTTGCTTGTTTGACATTCATTTTATTATATAGCGATTGGTAAATGTAGAGTTACATTCTATTATTATAGTTTGGTTAAAACTCCTTTTTGTTTTGCTAGTGAGATGTAAAGTGAAAGGTAGTAGTACTAGTTAGGGAATTTTAACATTTTCACACAATCAACACGCTTCATCATTCATTCTTTCAAGTAAAAAACAAGTTCATTAATCATTTAGGCACATAAACAATCATTTTTCTATCTAAATCACAACTCACAAGTGTATAATAAATTCAAAAAAACTAATAAAATAATAAACAATGGAAAATGGCTTGAATGAAAATCTAAGATTTATCGAAAGAGAAGAAAGAAAGAAGCGATTCAAGTAGATATTAATAGACTAACAGGTAAAGATGATTGGCGATTCATTCAGCAGTGGTAGATAAGCGTCAAGTGTTAAGGAAATGAGAGCTTATGTTAAGGTTTCTAAAACTTTGGACGTGATTTACTGATATAGTTTTGTTAAATTATGATTTGGATTTTTGAAAATATATGTTTTTTTCCATTTCATATGATTTTGGAATAATTTTAGTTTAGTTTAGATATCGGACGATAACATGTATTGTGAACCTATTAAATCATATGTCAATAATGATGAACCTAATTTACTTTCTATGATTATTTCAATAGGTTTTTTGTAATTTGTATTGCTAAATTGATTTTTTTTAAGTGAAAACTGTAAAATTTTTAAATTAAAAAATTTAAAAACCGTTTGATTTGGTTTTATGCGATTTTTTAAAATCAAAACCTAAACCAAACCATTTTGAAACGTTTTGGTTCGGTTTGAAGGAAAATAAATCACAGGTCCACGTGAACCCGAACTAACGATTTCAACTCAACGATTTCGATTCGGTTTGCGATTTCACGATTTTTTTTGTTCATCCCTAACATGATTCATCAAAGTTCTGATTAAAATCAAATGTCTTAATCACTTTGTTGAATATCTATCCAAGGTCTCGATGTCTACTTCGATTCATAAATAAATCGCTACATCCACATCATCCATAATCTCCTTATATGAAGTCAGATAATCAACTTGTACAATGGAGATCACCATATTGAACTTTCCACTCAACAAATACTTTGAAGGTGAATTGATAATCTTCGGACTTTCTTTAAGGGATGATTGATCTAGGATTGTGGCGTCATTTGAAACGTAATATTTTTTTATCAGTGCTGACATTACCATTAAGTGATGTCATTACCTCCTCATTACCTTCAACGTTCTATTGATCTATTGGATCAGATGACCTTTCATCTCTCTCACTCAGATCACGTTGCCTAGGTTTTTACTTGACACCATGTGATGTCTGCCCCAGGTTGTGTTCCAGGAATTAATGAGATAGAATTGCTCCCATTCATTTCTTCCAACACGACCATATTCTTGGACTGAGATCATTAATATATTTATTCTCTAGGACGGTTGCATTTTTGTTAACAAAAATTTTCCTATCTAGAGGACTATAAAAATTATTCCTTGGTAGCTTTGGGATATCAGACAAACAAGTACATCTTTAACCTAGACTCCAACTTTTCTGCATTCTGTTTCAGCACATAAGCTGGACCCCCAAATCTTGATTGTGATGCAAGTAGGACTTAAATTCATTCCAAAATTTCAGAAGAGTCTTGAGAATAGACTTAGAAGGAACCAGGTTAAAAATATATCAATATGTTTTCAATGAATATCCTAAAATGAGATAGGTAGAGTTGTGAAACTCTTTATTGATCTAACCATATCTAATAATGTTGTGTTTCTTCTTTCTGAAAAGTCATTCCTTTTGGGTACATCATGCTTATTCAATTAAGAAATAGTATCATTTTCTGTTAAGTGTCCCTGAATTCTTCCGACAGGTATTCATCACCTCGATCTGATCGAAGTGTATTAATACTCTTACCTAAATATTTCTCGACCTTAGTCTTTTACTATTTTGATTTCTCAAAAATATTTAACTTTTAAGATATTAGATAAATGTATTTGAATCAAGAGTAATCATTTGTAAAGAAATACTCGTAGTTCTTCTTCTCAAGTGTATTTACAGGTCCACAAATATCATAATGCACTAGTTCCAATACATTTTTGGCTCTATTCTTTTATTGAAAAAAAATGTCTTGGTCATATTGCCTTCCAAACAAAACTCACAAACTATCAATGGTTCGATCTTAACCGAGTTGAGAGAACCATCTCTAGTCGGTTTATATTCTGTTAAGGTTTATTTGTCTAAGACGCTACAGATATGTATCACTAGTATTGTGCGACATTTTATGGTGTACAAGAGTAGCATTTTATTTCATATGTAGGTTTAAAATATAATGACCATTAATCAAATGTTCAGCTCAAACAGGAACTTTATTCATTAAAATGCTAAGCGTATCAGATGCTGATTTTATAGAATAACTTCGTCCTATTAAATCAGAAATAGAGAACAAATTTCTGGTTCATTCGCGAGACGTACAATAGTCCTTAGGAATTAAACACTTACCACAACTGAGATAAAATACTCCTATGCTTTTTCTAAAACTCTTGCTCTTGTGCCAATGATAATTTTAAACTGGCATTCACTGAGTTTCTGCTTTCCTGAAGCACCCGCATCAACAAGCAGATATAGTGGTTCCAAAATCTACAACTCGGGAATTTGTAGTATCAACCACTAAACAATACCCAGTAATGAAGAATCTCACCCGTACTTTACTTTCTAGCTGGTTCATATGGGCAGTCTTTCTTTAGTATCCTTTTCGACAGCAGTTGGAACACTTGCCTTGAGGATTTTCATCTATTTTTAATTTTTTGTTGCTCTCATGCTCATTAATAGATTTCTTCCTCTTCTTTCCAAATATGTCTTTTGGCTTGGAATTAGAGAAGCCACCAAATGATGCATGAGTTTCGCCCTTATACTTCACTTTCCACATTACACCTGTATCATTAACGTAGTCAATAATATCTTCATTTTTGTGCAAGTGATAATCCATAGTAAACTATGAGAAATTATCAAGTAACGAGTTCAATACCATGTCAAAGATTGAGTATCCTTGATAGATGGTTGCATCCAGACTCTTAACCATGTTTGAAGATGCAATCATAGTCAAACTATGAAACTTCACAAGCACTTTGAATTTTATGCGGATGTTCTAGAAAGTAGGTATGGACTCAAAAGAAATATCCTACTTTGATGACCAAACATACCCTAAAGGGTCTCTAGTACGTAATGGAAAGTACTTTGAATTCAAGTCTTTGTTGTAATACATTTGATATTGAAGTCAAAATGAAACAACTAGATATCTTGTCTACAATCTTCCACTCAACATACCAAGCCTTTTGGACTTGTTACATGGCCTTGGTAAGTCCAACAGGACATCCGTTAAGCACAAAATTAAGTTTTTCCACATTGAGCAATTACGTTTCCAATCCATATAACTTTTCCCGATTAGTTGGCTTTGTTTTAGAATAACGACAAAAATTGGCCAAATGATTTTCGCATAAAAATAATCATAAATTGCATATTAAAATTGAGCAGCAAATAACAATTTAGCATATGATGCATGAATACACATGTAGATCCATTATCTACAATAATGCAGCGATGACTTGATCTTTATGATCCAACATGCCTTTCTATTGGAAAGGTCAATGCGTCTACTGATCAAGCTAAGACCTTCCCACTAGACAAAATATATCTGACAACAAATGTCTATATTAAGCTTAGCATTGTTTTCTTTGGTCACCAAAATCATAAACGAGAGCCTTTATAGGAGGTTTGAAGATGAACTCGATTTGAGTGTATAACCTTTGTCTAGACATCTAGATACTTGAAAATGATTTTGACATCTATATGATGATAATAAATTATATTCTTATCCAAACGATTATATCGTAAAGGAATCCAATCAAGCAACTTGAACTATGCAGCTCTCCTATAGGAAGTCCATTGCATTACCGCCATGAGGCAAGCGCATTACTTTGTTTATAGATGAAACAAAAGAGACTGTGGATTTTTATTTGAATAAACACCCGCTCCCACTCAATATTTTTAAGTAATGGATTTTAATAATAAATAATTACCAACTGTTTAAATTAATATAAAGTATAATTATTATGAATTTTCCATCCAAAAAAATTTAATCTAAATTAAATTGATCAATGAAAATTTAAATTATTATATTCTGTTCATATTAAGTGCTTGTTCGGTAGGGATTTTGAGAATTGTATTTTTAACCTTTAGAGATAAAGTGGGTCTTATCTGTGAGAGAAGAATTAAAAAATGGCGGCTGAAATAGTGAAATAGTAGTAAAAAGAAATTAATTTTATTTGGCTTAAAATGCCACCAAACAAGCACTAATTAAATTAATATACAATCTTATTATTATGATTTTTCAATCCTAAAAAAATCAATTTAAATTAAATTAATTAAGGAAAATTAAAATAATTATCAACTATTCACATCAATCAAATTAATGAACAATTTAATTATTAAAAATTTTGCTCCAAAAAAATTTAATCTAAATTAAATTAATTAAAGAAAAATTGGTGTTCAATGATATGCGTCGTATTCATAGTATCGCGAGCGATGTCACAAATAAATCTATATGCAATGATATCTAGAACCATAATATTTCAAATAATAATTTAAATCATTCATGAAGCGATAAAACTAACAATTATTTGTGGCCCAAAAATAACTCCAAAATTAAATTAAAAAACTAATCGGATTTAGACCCAATATTTAATCTAAATTTTCCGTCCAAAAATCTTCAAAAAACCAACAAAAGCTCTCCAAAAATAACGAGGGATTCTGCCACTGCACATGTAAAAAATTAATTTAGAAACCCGACAAAATGAGATTTGATCTAGCCCGTACAAAAACGGACTCAAGTCAAAGTCGGATAATTTGCAGCACCAAACGCAACCCATTACTGTGTGGGCAGCAGCTAAAAAAATGCTGCCAAACAACAACAACAACATAATGTTGCCTGTTGCCAGCAAACAACTGCCAGTTGTAGCAATAATTTTTTATTTTTTATTATTATTTTTTGCAAATATCTGAATATTCCTTCATCGTCTTGATCTTCAAGTCTTTGTCTTCAATCAATTACAAAAATTACAAAAAATCCCATGTCCCGTAGGCTTACAATTTTTTAATCTAATTGACCATAAAATTAAATCAAGACGATGAAGTCGTAATCCACCTATCTTGTTACAAACTCGAACTAACGAATTACAATCAAAGATTGGCCACAAATAATCCAATCATTCAATCAACATATAAAAAATTATTTCTAGACATCGTTCGACTAGAAAATGCAATCAAGATTCAGAAATAACAAGCACGTGAACGATCTAGATTGCTTTGATATTAGCAGTTGGAATGCGGAAGCGAATTCTCTAGAAATTAGAAATTTCTTTAATTCAATAAGCAGATCGCCTAGATGTTCACGTTTAAGTTATATAAAAAATAAAGTATTCGATTTTTTTACCTAAATTCAATGATAAATTTTTGAATTAATTCTGAATCACGAACTTCAAGCTTTTTAATTCCAAGAACTTGATGCTTCAAACTTTCAAATCTTCTATGATATTCTCCAAAGTTAATACTATATCGGTGGGTAAGTACCTTTCTTTTAATTAAATCAAGAAACAAATCCTTGAACTGGACAATTGAAAAAAAAAATTCTCTCTTTTTTTCTCTCCAAAATTTGAACACCGTGGAGTTATGTATTGTGAATGTTGTATAATTCCATTCCATAGAATGTTTAAGATCCATCTAATCTCTATTTATAGAGATAGAAGAGTTCCAATCATTATACAATAATAATTTCACGTTCAAATAGGAGTGCTAATTATAATTAAAGTTCAAATCCAATTAGTTTACATTTAATTATATGTGTAGTACTAGAGCTCCAATTATAATTATAATTAAGTTTACAACTCTCATAAAAATTACAATCAAGTACAAAACTTTATTGTAATTATAATTGAGCCCAAAACTATTATAATCACCGTAATAAAGTTTCAATACTTTATGGAGCTACAACAGGGACCTGATCGGACATAGATTTTTCAAGCTCTAATAATTATCCTATCTAGTTGACCATAAACCATCCAATCTAATTATTAGTTTTTGCTTTTTTCACTAAAGGCAAAAGACTGTTGGAATATATAAGATCACAAAAATCAATAAATTTGTAATACTTTCCTCTAACCAACAGTATATTTATTTTATCTCCGTTCGAGATCCGATAATTAGGTATGAGTATAAATGATCATTTTGCCCTCTAATTATTCTTATTAACTTAAGTTTCATTTTCTTCAAAGGTCCCATGAATTAATTACATATGTCAAAGTTTAGTCGTCGCTAAACATTGAGTTCAGATTTTAACTGTTCAACAGAAAATGGTTAAGTAGTCACTCTACCTATTTTTCAAGGTGACGGTTCCCAACACGAATTCATGTTCTCTATTCTGCTCATTTTCAAGTTCTCAATTCATCGAGATATTTGACCAATCAAATTGATCTCACAAATTGATAAATTAAAGAATCATTAAAATCATGAAAATATGTACATAAGCCCGTCTAGGGATTTAGATAAAATACACAGCGGTTTAGTGAAATTTAATTCTTCTTAAAATCATACTATAAAATTAAATTTGACACGCGATCCGTTCAATACACTCCAAATGTACTAGTGTCATCTTTAACTATTTTTGTGATAAGGATAAATAATAAACCGGAATGGTGAATCAGTCAACGCTACGACCTTCCAGTGCAAGGTGTCAACCCTTATACATTGGTTGTGAACAATTTATTTATGATCAAAATATAAGTTGTGTCACACTATATTTCTCAACGCAAGTACCCAACTTATATTATCTCAAATGATCATAGGCACTTTAATTTGCATGCTCAATAAATAATGCAAGAAAATCACAATTTATTTATTATAAATGATTATTTTATCACAACAAAATATACTATATGGACACATAACCCAACAATACCATGTTGTATAAGAAGAGCAACAATGCTCATTATATCACGTGATGCTTCCAACACAATAATAGAAGTAATATTTTGGCAGAAGTACTAGGAAAGAATTTTGGGTAACCCATTATTGCGATAATGGAAGAATTATTTCTTATTTTGGTTTGTGATTTTCTGTCAGATAAATAATGATTTTAATGTTTTGACAATTTAATAACATAGAGACGAGAAAAGAAAATTTATTCTGCTGCGATAATTTCGTGTACTGAAGTGTTAACTTTTTCCTCGACTACAAAACATGTCTTTTGAAGGTCAGGGTTCGATTTGGTCTTTGGAAATACAAAAATTCAGCCTTGTAAATTTTGGATTCTCTGGAGAGTGTCATGAGAATGAAGGGATGAGATCTTTCAGGAAAAGCGAAGGATCTTTTTAAGGGCCATATAATTGCAGTATTTTTGAAATCCATATGTGGAAAATACAATTTAAATTAATATTCAAATTCTATATTTGCAACTTTTTTAATTCCAAAATTGCTACAATATCTATAGTAAAAATGATAAATAATAAATATATTCACTCCTATCACTAATTAAAGAAAAGCTACAATCACTCCACCAAATATGACATATCAAACACCACACATGCCACCCATTATATATATCCCTGACCCCACCATAAATCATCTCCAAAATTCGAGTCAATTGTTTCAATAATCATCCAACTTATATTATTGTCTCGGTCTATTCATTAAAATTTGAAGTGTTTTACAATGCTCACCGAACTTTATCCGTTTGCACTTCATTCATCACCTAGAAAATATGTTACCTTATTCACTAACGTGGCTAACGAAAATCTGATGTGACAAGTTGTAATCGTTCAAAAATTCACAATTCCACTAAACCATTTTTTCATCACTCATCCAACCTACAATTGATCATAATTTACTAATCGAACTTCAAAATGCTTCCCAATGGCCACTCATCTTTTAAATGTTGCACTCCCTCCATCATTCATCATATTTTGTTCCCTTCTTTGATAATAATCGTATAGAAATTTCATGTGATAAGTTACAAATGTTGAAACATTACAACTTAACAAAACTATCAACTCACCAAAATCATCATATATAAAATGTGACTTCCACGGCCTCATAAACTTCTTTAAAATCCAATAAAGCATCCCTAATGATTATTTTAAAAATATCATTTTTTCCAATTTGAACGTTTACTGTGCGAAAATTAGATTTCAATCTTAGGCTGAAAATCTAAATCATAATTTGTTTGGTTGAAAATTGATTTATGAAAATCTCGTCTATATTTTATCCATTTAACTTTTAATTGCATCCAATGGATCATGTGATATTCAATCATCGTTTTCTATTTTGATCATACTATGCCTATTTTCACCCTTTTCTCGTTCATTGTTTTCAATACCATCAATTTCATCGATCTTTACCTAACAAACACAATATGAATAAAATTAAGTCATAATTCATTAAAATATCAAACAAATACTTTAGTTTAAATACCTAAATAAGTGTGACATAATGCTTTTATCACTAGATTTTTTTGGGTTGAAATTGAGGATGCTTCATTAAATTTTAAATAAGTTTATAGGGGCATGGAAGTTGGCGTCTCACAAATGGTGATTTTCATGAGTTGATAGTTTGATTGAGTTGTGATCTTCTTGATGATTGTACTTACCCGTGGAATTTTCATACAATAAATTAGCAACAAAGTGAACAAAATGGCTAATAATGGATAGAGTGCAACATCTCAAAAATAAGTGATTATTGGAAAGCATTTTGAAGTTTGTTAAGTAAACTATGACCTAGTGTAAGTTGAATGAGTAATGAAATAATGGTTTGGTTGAGTTGTAATCTTTTTAACTGTACCACGTCAAATTTCTATTAGACACGTCAACAAATAAAATAACGGATTTTCTAGGGTGATGAACGAAGTACCAACAGACAAAGTTCATGAGCACTATGAAATACTTTAAAGTTTAGTGAGTAAATCGTGATCATCGTATAAGTTAAGTGATTATTGAAACAATTAACTCCCAAAATTCCCCAACCTTCATCATCTTTATTGCAGCAAAGATCAAGAGAAAATCAAGAATTAATTCCAAGAAATTTTCATTCATTGTAGAGTAATGGTAGCAAGTCGCGCTGCGACATGCTGTTCGAAGGCCAGCGTTTGCAGATATGAAGACTCCCCAAAGTACTAATGGGGCTAAGAGGAATCTCGACTCTAGTTCTAAAAAGAAGAAGTTGGTTCAGAATCATCAACCACAGGCAACACACATCACAATCCTTTTTTTTTTTTTTTTTTTTCTCAAACATGTATTGAAGTATATTTTTCAACAAAAATAAAATAATTGTTTATCATGTTGAATCAGTTTTTTTTAAGTTTTATTTCATGTGATGATATTTGTTTTTAGGCTTTTAGCCTTTGCATTTGCATGCACATTATGAATATATGGATTTCAGACAATATAGCAATCAACTCAACTTTATTGTACTACGTTTGTTTATTTTTCCATATTCACTCCACATAACGTGTGGTGTAATATAAAACTTTCATGTCTACTCCTTATTGCATAAAAAAAAAAAAGGAGTCAAATTTTACCTAGTGGTGCAACATCATTTAGGTACTTTACATTTCATAGGCACGCAATTCGTGACTATAACTTTATACGTATGTATATTTATCATAGAACTATGAGGTACATTAGAAAGGGGATGACACTGCTAACCATATAACTTTCCGAGGTATGTACAATCATATTTACTATTCATTTCCTTTAATAACTAAAACCCCATACACATTATGTCATCAGATACCACAATAGAAAACGTCGTTAAGTTGCATTTCATCACATTACGTTCTTTCATTTCTTTATTCCAAACATACATATGCATTGAATAAAATTTTGAGAATATGAAATTTCCTTTTCTATTGTGTTATATAGTTATCTGATGCTATTGATTGGATTTATCAACAGGAATTGAAATTTTACATCATCCATGCTAACAGATTTTGGGGAAGCATCAAACATATGCTACAAATATGACCTCATAACCACTCTTAATGGCAAGGTTAATAAGCAACGGGTTTAGGTGATCATGCTTAGAACACTTCCAGGACATGAGTGATATTTGTTTACAATATCGGCTTATCCACATAATGTTGATGTTGGAATTTAGACAGCAAATGAGGAAATTTGGTTCAATATATTCAGGCAGATTTATTAAGATTTGGATTGAGAAATATTGTCTAGTCTGAAATGTATGGAGACGATAACACAAACAAATGGAAGATGGGAAACTGTGGAATTAAAGATAAGTTTTTTAGCAAGTCAAGAGTGTAGTCCGAAAAAATGTTGAAAGAGTTTTCTTGAGATTACCACAAGACATAACAGATGAAGACGTGGTGAAGATGGGAATCCTGTATTTAATTACATCTTTTTGTACATAACTATCCAGTCGAGTTTGGTAAGTAAAGAAATTCGGGCAAGTCCCTGTTGAAGATGAAGAAGCTTATGGATTATCTTTATTCTTCAGTAGATGATAATTTTTCCATTGTTGTTTGAAATAGCAATTGAAAGGGAGATGAACATTGGGTTAGCATCATCAATTTCATTATTTGAATTTAAATTCCATGTATTCGGCATTCTCATTTTCAATTTCGGTGAATATATGGAAGGTTTTGATTATAGTAATTATGGTTTTCTTTTTTAGTGATGTAGTAATTCTAGTTTTTATTTTAATCAAGTAGTGAAAAGTGAATTTTTATAAATATGTAAGGGATTTGTGATTTTTTTCACCAAAAAATTCGTATGCTTCTTGTGGAAATTACAGGTAACCATACATTAGAAATCCAATTATCTAAAATCAGGCTGAACCTTTACTTATTCATAAATCAGTTTTTTTTAAAAAATATTTTTTCAATTAGATAAATCATGCATAACTGTATCCCATTAATTGAGAGATTTAAAAAAGGAAAACTGCCGTGCATTCCCTTACGTCCAGTGTAGTCGTACATCACGTCCATATTTTCTTCATCGATTCTCGTGAATTTTTAGTACTCACCTCCAGTCTCCGGTGAAAATCTCCAGCGTAGTGGTGACAACCGTCGACGTTCTATATACTTCCATTAAAGTAACACTTTTCGATTTTCCACCCATCTCTGTGTAAGCAGCTTTCGATAGATACAAAAAAATGACCCGTTCAAGCAATGCAAATCGAGCGAAGAAATCGGAAGGCGAGTCTTCGAGTAGTGCAGGTAAACAGAAGGCTGAACAAATACGCGAAGATTCTCCTTCAATGTTCAGATGCATGCTCTAACTGAAGAAAAATTCCGCTGAACTTAAAAATTCATGTTGTGACCTTGATAACAATGTGTGACCAGTTACTTATTTTGTGTTGTGACCAATACGCAGGCATGGAGATTCATCATACCAGATAATAGTTGGTTTCTCGGTAAAATCACGATTACACCCGCAAAGGGTGTGCTGTCAAATTTCAAAGCCAACCTTAATGAAGACCAACGATGTATACTGCAGAACACATGTGTTGCACACTTCATGGAATGCGATGAAATTGCTGTACAGTCGCAGTTGATACATTATTTCCTGTTGAGGCAGGTTCGGCAGCCCAATGAGAATGAAATGTGATTCAATATAGCTAGGAGGTTTGTAAGATTCTCTGTGTCGAAGTTTTGTTTGGTGACTGGTCTTAGATACTTTGGTGATGTGGATATGAATCAGTTGGAGAAGATTCCCTCGCGTTTGAAAAGGAGATACTTTAGTAACTTGAAGGTGGTGGCACATGCGGATGTAAAGGAAAGATTTCTTTCTGCGGGTGATATTCTAGATGAGGATGTTTCAAGGCTTGGTGCGTTGTATTTCATTACTTCGTACCTGTATTCAAGAGACTATAAGAAGGTGGTTGAACACTATATATTTGTTCTAGTAGAGGATTTTAATCTGATGGACTCGTTCCCATGGGGTAAGTCACTCTTTGAGACACTAATTAGTTCATTGAGGAAGGGTTTGAGCAAGATAACGACCCATTATAGACTACGAAGTCTTCTAATAGCGTTTCATGTATGGATTTACGAAACGATCCCTACCCTCGATGGATATGTAGCAAGAAAGACCTCAAGAACGTATCCCCGAATAAGGAATTGGACGGCAGACGATCACCCACCAGCTGCTAAGCTTGAAGGACCTGATTGCTTTTGTAATCCCGAAGTAATGATCTAAACACCATTTACAATACGTCAATGAATCTCACATGTGCTAATTGCTTAGGTTTATTATTTTGTACATCACTGTAGTTTGCTGACATTACATTGTGTCTGTGCTTGGATTGGCAGATGGAAATACGTGACTTGGACCCGTCAGACATGGAAATGGCAATGCCGTACATGTATGAAGTGCAATATATCAAGCCTGTCCAACCTGAATGTTCACGTGGGGAGAAGAGAAAGGGGGATATGGTGGACAGATCAGTTCATTCCGTCGGGGCAACTAGGAAGTCGAGTTACTCAAGTGTAAAAGTATCTACGCCACTGCTTATGATTATGGATGGTAGACTTGGTCACTCCGATGTATCTCTTGACGATGGTGATGACGATTTTGTTGACACCCCACCCAGATGGAAGGGAATAACGTTCCATGCAAATTCGCCTAGTAGGGAGGATCAGCCGACGCCAAACGATGTAAGTTGTTAAATAATGTCAGCTGTGGGTCACAGGTCATATTTTCTAGCTCACGCTTTTTCTGTCAATTCATTACGGGTCACAGGTTATTCCACCTTTGCTGTTTTCATAAGTCGTCATGTGCACACGTCACATGTATTAGAAACGGGTCGCGGAACAGGTCACATGTCACAGATTATGTCACATTCAGTTATTATTCTTAGTGCAACATCGTAGTTCATTTCTAGGTCAAGTTTCTAGGTTATTGATCTGCCAGTTCATTATGGGTCGCAGGCATCTGGACTATAGAGTTTTCACCATTGTCTTGCCACTGATAATGGGTAGTCATATGGTGCCGGTGGTTGACGGAATGCAAAAATGGTTTTT
Organism: Olea europaea var. sylvestris; assembly: GCF_002742605.1. Lineage (NCBI taxonomy): Eukaryota > Viridiplantae > Streptophyta > Magnoliopsida > Lamiales > Oleaceae > Olea > Olea europaea. Next base: position 6,607,331 of record NC_036246.1, read on the forward strand.
CAAACAATTAATTGAACTCCAAACTGAGAATCGTCGGATGAGTGTGGCAATCGATGCTATGAAGTCAGAGATATCATCGCTTAAGCATGATCACTAAATAGAGATATCGTCGCTCAAGCATGATTAACAAAACAAATTGAACACTATTGTCCACATGCAAGGTGAAATTCGTACAGACTTGATCGACATCAAATCGAACATGTAGTTTATGATCGAATCCATCACTGCCTTGATTTCTAGTTCCATGGAAGAAATCCTGACCAAATTCAGAGAGAAATCTGGGTTAAACATTGTCAGAGATTATGAACCTTTGAACAAGGTAATCAACATACCATGTGATCTCATAAAATGATATATGTTCATTTGTTGTATGAACTTTAACTATACTTATACATTTTATATTACAGGTTAGAGATGCAGAAATAACAGTTGATTCTAAAGGCAAGGGTAAGATGGAAACCGTCGTTGACGTTGAATTTCCATATAGCTTACGACCTCCATCCTTCGATCTGGGTGTTTGTTTCACGCAACCAACACCCATAGAACTAACGAAATCGAAAAAAGGTGAAAAAGTACGTTAAGTCTGTCATATATGATGTTCTGAAGGACACGAAATCTGCTGAGAAGGTGGTAAGCCTAGATAATTCTGTCAGATATGTAAACTACTGTACGTTGCATGTTTCAGCAAGTCACAATCCATATCAAATTAATATGCAGGAGTCTCATGTTTCTGCGCCAAGTTCTAGATTGCCCGTTAAGAGGGCTCCTAGGCCGGCTAAAGCACTTCAATCTCCGTATGTTCATGAAGGATAGCAAATCAAGCATTCGAGTAATGTCGTAATCTTCCAACACTACAATCAGTTCGCGGACCATGCCGATATTACTGACTTTCAGAGTTGGTTCCAGAGAGGATATAAGCCACATAACAATTATGAATTATTTATGCATATCATTATAATTAGTCCGTTTTTGAATAGTCAATCAAGTTTTCTTTGCAGGAAAAAGTTTAATGACCGAGATGATCATATTCGTCCACCTTTTCTTGTTGGTCAGTTCGTCGTCGGAAATAAAACATGGTGGTGCTAACTTGTGTCTAGGGATGTGTCACTGAGTAGTTCGGTATGTATCTTTTTGTAAGTCTCAATTCATATGAGTAGGTCATAGATTCCATGGTCATGGTCATAGCCAAGTACCTATATATCACTGCCCACGTCCCTCCTACATTCCAACGTCTATAAAGTTTGCAATGCTATACGTATGGTTCATATGTCCCAATGCAGGGCACATTTTTTGTATGCATAACACGTCACATGTAATGGTCATAGACCATTTGAGGTTGGTCACAGATAAAGGCGAATAGGTCACAGTTTATTTATAGAATGCACTCAAGCATATTTTCTGGTTACATTTCACCCTGCACAATTTAAAAGATGGTGGTACGAACTTTTGTGTAGGTATGGGTCACTAAGTTGTTCGATATGTATCTTTTTGTAAATCTTAATTCATATGAGTATGTCATAGATTCCATGGTCATGGTCACATCCAACTACCTATATGTCACTGCCCACATCCCTCTTACATTCCAGCGTCTATAAAGTTCGCAATGTTATACGCATGGTTCGTATGTCCCAATGCAGGTCACATTTTTTGTATGCATAACAGGTTACATGTAATGGTCACAGACCATTTGAGGTTGGTCACAGATAAAGGTGAATAGGTCACAGTCAATTTATAGAGTGCACTCAAACATATTTTCTGGTCACAGTTCACCCTGCACAATTTATATGTCAATTCTATCTTATAGTTTTCCATTTTTTTAGCATATGGATGTGTGCTTCTACTACATACGTCAGTTAGCAAGTAGTGACAAAAACATCAAAGTCATCGCCACCACGACCGACACGTTGTTTCAAGCCAAGCTGAAGAACATGTACCACAAGGTCAAGCAAGATCTAGAGGTCATTGTCATGGATGAGAGACTCATTGACAACATCACAGGTGCACGAATTCCACTGAGTAAACCTTGGGCAGAAGTGGATCTTGTGTTCATGCTCATTCTGCCTACAAATAAAGCGCATTGGATGCTTGTAGTGCTCGATATCAAAAAGCAGACCTTACTTGTATTAAATTCGGCAAGGAAGACATACAATAACACCAAGGTCCTTATCGGAATTGATCCTTTCGTCAAAATTATCCCTTATCTCATGGACCGTATTGGAATTTGGAGATAGGATTCGGATCCATCTGTTGACGATTCGAAGGAGTTGATAGTGGTGTTTAATTCCTCTGTTCCGCAATAGAATAACGGGTAATTTTTGTCACCGAGAATTTAAACATACTGTTATAATATGATTCTACACATAATGGACTGAAATTTTTTTCACTTTGCAGGCATAACTGTGGCATATATGTGATTAAATATGCCGAGTACATGCTGCATGATGATTTAGGATCAATGCCAATGAATTTGATGTGGCTGGAGCACGGCTGGATGTTGCATCATTGTTATTCAAGTACCGTGAAATCAGTACAGAGAGAAAGACGTTGCTGCCAATCGGTGGAGATAGTATAGTTATTGAGTGACATTCGAGGTGTAGTCTGGAAATGCAGTAGAATGGAATGTAAAGTGTGATTATGGATAATTTTTTTGTTTGCTTTGAACAAGGGTAATTTGTTCTGGGGATACTCTTTTGTATTGGATTTAAGCAACATTAATTAAGCAATTGTTTGAGTTTTTGATTTCACGTGTCTTGAAAATATGTTTTGAATGTATTTTTTGGCATGAGATATTGTGTAAGGTGTTCCATATTATGTTAACTGGATAACATTCGCAGCAAATGCCAAAGGATCCCATGATTTAATTAGATCATATTGTGAACAAGTCACACCAAAGGTCACATGTTGCAGAAAATGTCACGAAAAAAGTCATATATCGTATAGTAGGTCTCAGTTATTTCTTATTCTTATTGCAACATCATAGTTCATTTCACAGGTCATCGACCAGGTCAGGGTTTGATGTATATTGTTCATATCACAGACAACTGGAAACAGGTCACAACAGAGATCACATGTTCCAATTCTTTATGCACAGTCTCTTGCCAACGGGTCACAGTACGGGTCACATAAAAAGTCACAATAAGTATAATATTCTTCGTACACAATCATAGTTCGTTGCAAAGGTCACATTTCAATATTGCAGGTTCACATAACAGCTAATAGACCAATTTTTACCTGCGACACCCCACACTCATTTGTAATGAAGTGAATGTAACAACCCCTCCGGTGACAGGTCACACTGTAATGGTCACAACACACGTCACAGGTTCTTTCAGGCTATACCCAATCCCCATCTGTCATGTTTGCCTGTATTTAAAAATGTATTCACATGGAAAGAATATTACAAGTACAATAGTAAAACATCCTTATTATAAGGTTTGAACTTGGAAATGTTGTTATTAAATGAATATTTGTGTCCTCTAACAAATTGTGTTCGATATTACGCTCAAACACTGAATGAAAAGGTAAACCAATTGTCTTAACGGAACCAAACTATTGCAAGTTTTGTGATATGTATCATCAGTTGACTTCCTTATCTTTTCTTTGTTTTTTCGATTGAATTTGACTTAATGGAACCAAACTGCTACAAGTTCTGCAATTGTGACCACTTTCACCACAACGACCGCATTTGACAGTTATGTTATCTTCAACTGCAGATCAAACCTCTTCTCAGTAGGCTTTTCGCAACTTCGCTTTTGATTAGGTGTTAACACGACTATGTTCTCGAAGTCTTTGGGCACTATCCATTCACTTGGATTTCCTACAGGGAAAACAGTTTCGTTATAATTATTCTTTTATGCTTCTCTCGTGTAATAATATGAACAAAATTCATATGGATCCCTCTTCACACTTGCAATCATAGTCAGAGCGTGTGGACACGGTAGTTGATCAACTTAAAACATCCTACACGTGCATGTACGTCATTCTATATCAACAACAAAAGTTAAATTTTCACAGCTGGTTGAGAACATTGCCTGATTAATATGCGCAACCTACAACAAAAAAATAATATAACAAATGTCACTTAGAAGTTGGCCACAACGAACAAGTTACAGGTCACAAATAACATTTCAAGCACAAATGTTGTCATTACCCTCAAGTTTCTCATATCAGTGCTCATTTCCCTCATTTGCTTCTCATACTTGCTTGACAAGGTTGTAAAAGTGGCTTGCGCGGTTTCCCGATGTCTATAAAACCACGACTGTATGGTTTGTCGCAATGACTCCAACAAAGCTATGATGGGATAGTTCTTGGAAGATTTTGTGACCGCATTAATCGACTCTACTATATTCGATGTCATTGTAGAATATCGATTCGTTGGCCTGTGGAATCGTGACCATTTAGCAGGCCCAACACTGTCCTACAAACATAAACATGATTATCTGTTAATGATATATTTCACAATACTGTAATAAATGTATGCACAAGAATATAACTTGATGATAATATGTAATGTATTACTAGGTAATCCCTTATCTTTCCATTAATCGCGTCGAGCTGTTGCATGTTATATTCGTATTCTGACAACGTGTAGGCACGATCAGCTGAATTAAATGTTTGTGTTATATTTTTACCCAATTTTCCATAACGTGATTTTAGATTTTGAAGGAGATGATACGAACAAATTTCATGACATGTTTCTGGATACACCTTCTCAATAGCATTTTTGATGCTATTATGGCGATCCGATACGAAGCACAACCCTTTTCTATAGCCATACGCCTTCCTCAAGTTTTCGGAGAGCCATGTCCATGAGGCATCATTCTCATTATCCCCAATCCTGAAAGCAAGTATGTATATGCTATTATTTGCATCCCGTGTACATGCCGTAAATAACGTCCCACCATAGTGTCCACTTAAGTACGTGCCATCAACCACAACAACCGACCTACAATGTCCTCAACCTCGAATTGATGTGCCTAGCACCATGAAGCAATATTTGAACCTATTGTGACCATCAAGATTCAGATCTGTGACCGTTCCAGGATTTGTATGTTGCAACATGACAAAGAATCTTGATATATTATTAAAAGAATCTGCTAGATCACCCCTAATTAGTTTCAAAGTTTCCTCCCAAGACCTCCACGCTTTCACATAGTTCAACGATACTCCATACGTATGCAACACGTCATTACGTATATCATTTGGGATATATAGAGTGCGTGACGATATGTAATTGTATTTTATGCAGTGCGACACAAGTGCTTTTGTTGCTTGCCTATGAGAACCAAGTACAATGTTAGAGGTAAATCTGTGACCTTTTACAATATGCCTAATTTTAGACAACTCTGTTCTAGCCATCCTAGATGCTCTGCAGATCCAATCACACTCGTCATGTGAACACTTGACAAGATAGTCCTTCTTATCTGACCGAACAACCACATATTCAAACATGTTTTGGATCGCATAAAAGGATAAGCTTCATGATCTCTTTGTTACGAAAAACCTTTCCCGTCTCTACGTCCCTAGCGTTGGCGACCAATACAACTATGACCTCATCCTCATAATTGTTACACAACGGTTCTATTATTGCCCCGCATATATTTGATGACATATCCATTAATGAAAATTTCGATCCACTGGGTTGCACACCAAATGGTAACATTGCATTGTTCTGTTGGCTATCTTCTTCCGTGACCTCAATGATGATTGGATATTTGGATGGGTCACGATCCATATCTTTCAACGCCATGTATGACAACACATTATTGTCATTCTTGATCACAATTGGAGGCAGTTCACTATTCAAAACATACTTCATTATGACTGCCACTTCAGTGGGATCCAATCCAATCTCAGCCATAACTGTATCCACCAGTTGCATGTACCCGCAATTACGATCGATTAAGACCAACGAAGACTCTGAGCCATTCAATAAGCAAACATGTATGTATCCCATTTCTGCAACACCAACTAGAATAATATCAACCACAAAACAAGGTTTAGGTCACAACAAATAAATATCACAGATTAGGACACAGAGTCAAAATTTGCGGAAAACAGCAAATTCGTTGCAGTTTCATTGCAAATCGAGAACAGGTCACGGCATCATGTCACATATATGTCAAAGTCTCAAATGAAGCACAATACTGTTATTACAGCAAATATGTTAAAGTTTCAAATGCAAATGGAGAACATGTAGGAGCATCATGTCACAGATATTGAAAAAGAGTCGCAATACGCAGACGACAACAAATGCATCACCAATTTTAATGCAATTAAGATCACAGTCATAATTCACATATCACAGCAATTGCGTCGCAATGAATGCGTCACATTTTTGGACTGCAAGATGCATATTATGATATACTGACCGTGGGTAAAAGGAAATGCGTCACAGTTTTCAGTTCATGTTAGGTGCTGACACTATGTACGACACGTATTCATTTTGTGAATGCAGAGCACAAGAGGCCACAAGCCACATCATTAGAACTGCATATTATAATATATTGATTGCGGGTCACAACAAATGCGTGACAACTTTTATTTCACGGTACATACCAAGTAAATGCAGCTCACATATTCGTTTGGTGAATACAGATCATAAACGGTTATAATTCACTGCATCTGCGTCACAATTTATAATGGAATAACGTAATTTAAATCATGACTCAATTGTGTGACAGTTCATTACAATGACGCAGGCGATCTTAAAATTGACCGATCCGTGGTTATCAAGCCGCAAGCGGATTGTGAGATTAATTGAATTACAATAACGTACTCGATGAAAATTGAAACTCCTGAATTCGATGACGGCTGCTGAATTAGATGCTGTTCGGACGAATCTATTGACTAATTTGTTGTTAATCGATCGTCTTCCCCCAACTGTGACCTGGATTATGTGATCGATGTCATCGAAGGAATTCCGAGAACAATAAAAAAGCAAAATTCAGTTTTTTTGTCATCAGCTTGGAGATGAAACATTTTATTTCAGGGATGTGAATCTGTTATGATACAGACTGGTGTTGATGGAGATATGTGCGTTGATGGAGATACGTTCCTAGTTTTTAGGAAATTGATTTGGAAAGAGATTTTGACATACAGATTTATATGATATCTGATTTCAGAAAATCTAAACCTGTTATCTTATTTTTGAATTGGACCAAAGTTAGTATCAGTATTATGAAATTTTCCCATGCTTCTTTATACATAGTGTTGGGCCTAATTAACCTGTTAGCTGATAACTTGTGGTTGTGGAAAAATTGGCCCAAATTTGAAACTTCAGATTTCTACCCAGTTCTCAAGTTGCGGGCAAGTGACTTCCTTGACTCAAGAAACGCCCAATGAAGATATTATCAATATGGGTGGCTGATTTAATAATTATACACTTCACAAGAAATAGGTCGTGCAATAAAATATTAGAATCGAGATAGGTCGACATATCACCTGCCCTCTATTCTATGAAAATAAGCATGATATAAAGCTCATTGTCAAAAGAAAGTCAGGCCAGTGCCACCATTAGCACTTGATTCGTGAGGTGAAATCACATTCTTTTATCATCCAAAATTAAGATCGAGTAAACATACTACTCGTTTTGGAGTCAACTTTTTAGTTAAATAAGCCGATATCACTTTGAAGTGATTCTTCGCACGAGTTTATTGAGCTTTTAAATCTTGTATTTGCTCTAGTTTCTTGGAATTGGATTTTTATCTCATTTTGTAAAAATCGAGTGTAAAACACTCGGTTATGTATATCTAATTTTATGTGTTTCTTTAATAACATACAAATAAATTTGATAATATTTCATTAAACTTTCCACGTAAACTTGTATTGAGATAGTTACTCTAGCTAATTCAATGATTTTGATTATTTATTTATTATTATTATTATTTTTTTTTTGGCGTCGCGATCTTAAATTAATGAAACTTTGAATTTTAAACAGGTTGAATATTCAGATTATGCAATTTTCTTCTCGACAAATGACTAGTTACCAATGCCAAAATAATTAATCGTACTTTAGTCGGTTTTGCAAGTTGATTATCATGTTTGATTATGCTTATATGTTAAATTTTCAATTTAGGATATGTTTGACAAGTGTTTATGAGTAATTGTGTTTATAAATATATAGAAATGAATGATAAATAATGAATAATATTCTTAGGTTTCACAAAATATGTGAATGAAAAAATAGCTCGACTTTTAGCAAACTTGATAATTTTTTAAACTGTATTTTTAAATTTACATTCTATACAAACAAAACTCAAGGATAATGTAACCGAATTAGGCCTCACAAGTCACAATCCAAGTGGAGTACAAAGTGTAAAATACTCAAATTTGAAGTTTTGCATTATAACCACAAAAAATAATGATTTGTTTGTACATCAATGGGCATTACAGTTATGCTCTCTTAATTTTATAAGGATAATACTGCTTGTACATAATTTTTTTGTAAATTAAGGTATTCATACACTCACATAAGGTGGGGCCCACTCGAATAAAATATTCGAGCAAGTCCCATCCCATATGAGTGGAATACTTTAATGTAAAAAAAATTATGTACACCAAACATAGTCCATTATATAATATTAAAAATTTGAATCTAATTCAATTTTACAAGGACAACTTTATTAAAAGAAATGATTCAAATTCTCAGAGAATGTTTGGTGAGGAATAAAATTAGATTTTTTAATAGATTGTGATATAAATTTTTGAAATGTGTCGTTGAAAAGTTGTGAGACTCATTAAATTAAAATCAGATTTTAATACGAACCATACATGCCTTACATGTTTTCTTAACTTAATGTGAGAATTATAATCTTGAGATTCATCTGTTTATTTAAATTTTAGATTTATCAAACTATTGATTTAAATTTTTAGATGTATCAAAATACCATCTTAAAATATGAATATTGTTTTTATAAATGAAGTAGAATTTTACTTTAGCAATTGCTCTACTTCTACAAATTTTTAACAGATGAGCTTACAGATGTTGAGCTGGTAAGATTTTGTAGTTGATATAGGTATAAGGCCGAAAAAATGATAATAGCTTCTTGAATTACATGCATACAAGTTGCAAAGGTTAATTTGACGTTTGTGAAATTTCATGAGTTGGAAAATGTATAATTGAAAATGAGTTATGAAAAAGATGAATTTTTAAAAAAATAGGCCGACTCAAACAAGGGCATGATTTAGCTGTTGTTTCGCCGTTGTTTGAGCCCAATTATCTCATAACTCATTTTTCTACAAAATTCATTTTCAACCACACATTCTTTCAATAAAATATTTTGCACATAAATTCAAAATGTTATCATACTTTTTAACCACACATACTTTGAAAAAACACTATTACAAAATGGGGCTTAAACATCGGCGTAGGTGTTTTATGTGTGGTTGAAGGGCCGATCCCATGTTTGTCGGGGCTCGGGGCGAAGTCCAAATAGTAGGACCCTCAAAATCAATATAAATGCAAAATTCAATGGTGTATTATGCAACATATTGATAACTTAAAACTTAACAGTAAAACAATAAACAAATATCTCAATTATCTCACAATTAATGAAAAAAACTACTTTCATTTTCCTTCTTTTAATATTAAAAAAATAAAAAACTTTTGGGTCAAAATAGGCCCCCTGTGGTTTTGGGCCTGAGGTGCAGGCTTCATTTGTCTAGCCACAAGACCGGCCTGATGGTATGGTTATGGAGTATGGACCAATTGCACGGCAAAACCACAAAGAAAGAATTGTTGCACCACAAATAATAAATTGTTCATTTATCGATTTATTCATCAACTATAGACAGTTCACGGGAGATGTGAAAGAGGGGAAATTTATTCTAAAAGTAGAAGAATTGTTGAAACTATACGAAAACCTCATTATAATATTCCATAAACGAGTGAATGTGGTGAAAACAGAGATTTTAAAATGAGCGTCGGACCATAGTGAAATGAACAAGTGAAGTGGTAACAATTGTAATAATATTTTTGTGAAAGTTTGAAAATCTTACACAATATTTAGCCCCTGTATTATGGCGCTTTTATTTATTATTATTATTATTATTATTATTATTATTATTATTATTATTATTATTATTATTTTTGGAGAGAGAATGACTTTTTAAATAGTAAATTTTTGAATGGTGTATAATTAAAAATGAGTATGAAATTTTTTTTGAAAGAATAATTGTCAAACAGATATGCAGATTCTAAATGGAAGAAAACATCCTAAGAGTCGTATTCACCTGTCAATTTTGTCTATGGCGCACACACTTTCCTCTGCATGAATACTGCATATGATATCTGGTACTTCCGTACATCATCACCTTATTTCACGCCCTTATTTTAATTTTTTAGTTAATTTGTATTTTTTCTTTTATCCACAAATGAATAAGTACTTTAAATTAAGAATATTATTCTGTGCACATGAGGAGTTACAAAAAGTTGTACAGATTGATGAGAAAAAGAAAGTGAGATTTTTTTTTAATTTGGTTCAAGAGATTTTAATTTAATCATATTTCGTCATATCATGTGTTTGTAAATCATTCTATAAGTGGTGATGTACGTGTAATACAACCATCAAATTAATTACAAATTATTGAGAAAATTATTGAAAAGACAATAAATTTGATCAATGTGAGCCTTTTTAAAGCACACTATGATGTTACCACTTTTGGTTAGTAACATATATTACAATTCTCTTTCGATGCATACTTGGCCCCTATTTGATTTTGTTAAAAATCAAATTTTTAGAAGATTTTGATAAAATTGATGAAATATGTGATTAAAAATGAGTTTGGGATATATTATCATGGTTGGTAACCCTTTCGAGCTACTATGTGCTTATTTGAATTTCATTACAATCTCATGAAATATGTAAATAACAAATATGTTGTGGTTGAGAATGTATTTGATATCATGTCGCTCAAATAATTAATTGGGACGACTGGTAGAGAGAGGATGACCCCCGCTATGTTAGGTAGTGCTTATCATGATATGACGACTACCGTAGTGTCAGCTCGACCAACGCTACCTTCGCTTGCTCATAAGGTACAGACAGCTTTAACATATTAGGTGACTCTCGTCATATTAGAGTGCTAAGTGCTATGCTAGTCCAACTCCCACCATGTGCGGAGCGACTGCCATCTACCCGAACAACATTGGAATCGATCAACAATCATTCGAACGATTATCATTAAACCAACTACCCGAGTAACCGAATAAATGGAAAAACCGTCTGAAGAGTGGGCAAGTCTCATGAGGACACGTGGATGAAAACTACCCGGAGGTTACGTGATGCTAGACCGATGGGGACACGTGGATGGTAACTATCCAGCGGTTACGTGATGCCAGACACCTATAAATATCCCATGGGCGTGTCAGGTAAAGGGGTTTTTTTTCCCAGAAAAAATACTTTCCTCTGTCACTATTACAATTCTTTAAAATCCTTTATCTAAAAATGATTACTGATTCTCACGTCAGAGGTAAAACGTGATAGGGAGCCCCAGCCTCTTTTTACAAGATAACCGGAGGACAAGAGACCACTCTTTCACTAAAAAAGACACGGAGTTGCACCAGAACTATTTCATTGGCGCCGTCTGTAGGAATCTTCACCGAACATAAAAGCTTTGTTGAGAAGACGAACTAAGAGTGCGGATACTGACATTATGGAGTTGGAGTCTGTCGTCAGGGGTCAATATCTACAGCATCAACCTCAATATGTGACACAGAGCCAATTTAATCTTCTGGAGGCCCAGTTGGCCACTGTGATAACTCTCTTGCAAAGTCAGACGCCAAGAGTAGCTGGTCCATCCCACGATATACCAGAAGCATCGTCGCAAGACACAAGTAGGCAACCCTAGGAAAACCATGCAGTTGTCTCACCAGTCATTTAGGAAACCGTTGCCGACCAAGGGTCACATGAAGTCACACATACACGGGCCATGCGTCCTATGGCAGACTAGGAGTGCAGGATGGAAGAAATAATGTCTTGGAAGATTGACGATGTGCTGTCAAAGAGGAAGGATAGGCGACGACAGATGGTTTTGGAAGAAGACCCGTTCGTCCTAGAAATCATGGCAATCCCCCTACCGAAAGGTTTCAAATAGCCAATGATAGAAGCATATGATGTAGTCACTGATACACTTGATCATCTATGCACTTTTGTTGATTTGATGAGACTGTATGCAGCCCCAAATGTCGTGAAATGTCGGTCCTTTCCGCTGACGCTAAGAAGAGAAGCAAGAGATTGGGTTACAACGCGCCACGATCAATAAGAACATTTGATGAGCTCTCCAGAAGTTTTGTAACATATTTAATAAGCAACAAGAGGAGGAGAAAGACCGCCATAGGACTAATGCCAGTTGTACCAGGAGAAAACATCCTTCATAATTGACTAATACACGGGATTGCTAAGTCAAACAAAGGCGAGATCTTTATGGCCGAGTTGGACCAGGAGAAAACATCCTTCATAATTGACTTGGGAACGTACTGCTACACAGCTATGTCATTCGGCTTGAAAAATGCTGGAGCAATTTATCAGAGAATGGTGAATAAAGTCTTCAGAGACCTAATTGGAAATATAATCGAAGCTTATGTTGATGATATGGTCGTCAAAAGTATTAAGTTTGATAACCACGTAACTAATCTGCGAAAAGTGTTCGACGTGGCTCGACGGAATAGGCTGAAATTCGATCTTGAGAAGTGTGATTTTGGAACAGCAGGTGGAAAGTTCCTAGGTTTCATGATTTCACAAAGAGGCATCGAAGCAAATCCAGATAAGATCCGAGCTATCTTGGAGATGAAAAGCCCCTTAAGCAAAAGTGAGGTCTAGCGACTCACAGGGCGGGTAGCGGTAATAAATCGTTTCATGAGTCGAGCAGCTAATAAATGCTACCACTTCTTCAAGGCAATTGAGGGCTCAAACAACTTTGAATGGACCAAGGAGTGTAAAGAATCCCTCGAATCCTTGAAGCAGTCGCTCCAGCAACCCTCGGTCCTGACTAGTCCATGTGAAGGGGACGTGTTATGTTTGTATTTGCAGTCAACGAGGTGGTCGTGAAAGAATTTCCAAAGTCACAAAATCCAGTGTATTACATAAGCCAAGTGTTGAGAGGTGCAGAAACCAGGTATAGCCTTGTAGAGCAATTGTTGTTTGCGTTGATTGTGGCCGTCAGAAAGTTAAGCCCGTATTTCCAATCTCATATAGTACAAGTCATGATCAATCAGCCCGTTAAGTAAATTTTGCATCGATCCAAGACGTCTGGGAAGATGTTAAAATGGACAATCGAATTAAGTGAATTTGACATCGAGTTCAAATCGAGGACGGCTTAAGCCGCAAGCTTTGGCAGACTTTATCGCAGAGCTTCCAACCTCGATTGATCAACCCGTGGGGCATGAGAAAGTTTGTAAAATTTTTATGGATGGATCCTCACATAGTAAAGGATCTGGAACAGGCATTATTATGATAGGACTAGGGTCTGAGGAACTGGAATATTCATTCCGTTTCGAGTTTTCGACAACAAATAATGGGGCTAAGTATAAGGTAGTGATTACATGCCTGAGCTTGGCATCCAGACTGGGGTGACATCAGTAGAGATTTGAAGTGACTCTCAGTTTATAGTTGGGCAAGTGACATGGGTATTTGAGGCGAAAAAGGGGAAGATGGCAGCTTACTTGATGAAAGTCGGGGACCTATAAAGGGGATTCACAAGTTTCAAGATAACCAAGGTCCCTCGCAAAGAAAAACGAGCGAGCAGACGCTTTATCCAAGTTCGCATTCCCAAACCCAAAAAATCTACACAGTACAACAAACGTGCAAGTCCTACGACACCCGAGTGTACAGCATGTAATCAACATGGTACACATGAAATATGAGAAAAGTTGAATAGACCCGATAATTGATCATCTCATGGAGGATAAATTGCTAGAGGATGTTCTTGAGGCCAAGAGATTGAAAACTCCAGCAACTTCGTTCACCATAATCGACGGGCAGCTCTACAAGCGATGCTTCGTCATGCCTTACTTAAAATGTTTGCGCCCAACTGAGGTACATGAGATGTTGTTAGAAATCCATGCAGGGATCTGTGACAACCATTAGGTGGCGGTAGCCATTGCATTCAAGGCCTTAAGATAGGGATATTATTGGCCAACTATGAAGCATGATGTCAAAGAGTTCGTGAGAAAGTATGATGTATGTCAGCGTCACGAAAATTCAATTCATGTTTTCGCGGAGCGGGAGTCTGCCATTCTCGGGTTATGCCCTTTCTTCCAGTGGAGAATGGACATCTTGGGGCCTCTACCCATAGCCAAAGGGCAAAGGAAGTTCTTGTTAGTGGCCATAGATTATTTCACCAAATGGGTTGAGGCGGAGCTCTTGGCCATTATCACAACGGCCAAGGTGCAGAGTTTCACTTGGAAGAATATAATATGCAGGTTTGGCATACCAAGAGTTCTTATAATTGACAACGATAGACAATTCGACAACCACGGCTTCAAGGCTTTTTGTGAAAGTTATTGCATCGATCACAGACTCACTTCCGTTGCTCACCCCCAATCCAATAGGCAGGAGGCGGAAGTAACCAATCGGGCGATATTAGAGGATTTAAAGACAAGATTTGAAATGGAAAAGGGCTTTGGGCAGATGAATTGTCAAATGTGATGTGAGCATATCACAACACTCCGCAAAAATCTACAGGAAAAATACCCTTCAAGCTCTCTTTCAGGATGGAAGCCATCGTCCCCGTAGAAATCCTAAATGAAACCAATAGGATGAAAGTTAAACATCTTGACGTCGTAACTACCAGTGCCGAACTCGACCTACTCGATGGGGTAAGAGAGAAAGCAGTCGTAAGGATGGCAGCCTACAAGTGAAAGGCTGCTGAATACTTTAATCAAAGGATAAGGCCAGGGACTGTTCAACCAGAAGATCTCATATTAAGAGAAGCAGTAGCAGCAGGGCACCCTCCATCCAAACTTGGGCCAAATTGGGAAGAATCATATGAGCTGATTCACAACCTTGGAAAAGGAGCTTGCAGCCTAAAAGACCTGAGAGGAAAGCCACTCGGCAGGCCGTGGAATATCGAGCATCTCAAGAAGTACCATCAATAGGTTGACGAGTAGGAAGGTCATACCAGAGGTTCTGTAGATATAGTCGTTAGGATGGTTTACTAGCTTTCGTAATGTATAAGCAAATGTCTCTTGTAAATATGGTCATTAGTATTTTCTTTTAGTATCCGTAATGTATTGCCTATTGCAGGCATATCATGTTGTAATCGTTCGAATTATTTAATGAAAGGTACAGATGGTGGCAGATAATGAGAGTGCTAAGGAAGGGCCAGCCTAGCTGGGACGTCCTGGTGCACCTTCTGAGTCGCTAAATCTAGGTAAATTTATGTGTCTATACAAGAGTTGGGTATATAATTGACTGAAGAATGAGTTGTAGAACACCCCTTAAAGTTTCTAAGGTGTTCAACTAATAGCTATGAGCACTGAAACCAACAAAAATGGTTAGCTCGAAATAGCTCCAAGGTCTGATGGTAAGCTTCCCAGACCATACAAGTGGTTAAGAGGCGAAATCACTAGATCTCATGCCTTATGAAAGCGTTCGACAAATAACGGTGATCAGTAAAACCAACAAAATTGGTTGGTTCAAAATCACCGTATGATCTGATGATAAGCTTTCAAAATCAAACAAATGGATGAGAGGCAAAATCACCAGATCCCGTGCCCTATGAAGACAATCAATGAATGGCGATGAGCAGTAAAACCAACAAAAGGGGTTAGCTCAAAATCGCTCTACAGTTTGATAGTGGAAGAAAAAATGATAAAGGGCGAAATTATTAAATCTCATGTTCTACAATCCTAAGGCATTTAAAGGGCAGCAATGAGCAACCAAATGAACGATCGATTAGCTCAAAATCGCTATATGGTCTAGCGAAAAGCTCTCGAGCTAAAATTTGCTAAGGTGCTAGATAGCTGTGACTAGCACTCTGCGCTTCAAAATTGCTCAAAAAAAAAAAAGGAAATAAATGACAATGTAAAAAACTAGCAATATCAAAATAGTGAAAATTAATAATAGCAATAACAATACTGAGCGCACGATGTATCAATCATAATAAATGTAAAGATAATATCTTTTCCACATCCCAGACCAAGAAAAAAATTATTGAATAGTCAAATGGCGAAAAGGGATAACAACGAAAAGCTTAAACAAGTAATAAAAAGCTAAGTCATTCTGGGTTTGAACTTCCTCCACTTCCTCTTCGTGGTGTGTTGGTGTGCCCAAATATTTTAGTCTGCTTAGTCACTTTTTCTTTATCTCTACGTTGCAACAAGAAGCAATCGTAGTCAGAGGGATCAATGGATGGATGCTCGACCGTTACCCACTCTTTGGTAAGGGCAATAGAGGCTGCCATTATTTTTGCCCCATAATCGTTCATGTCCTTAGCATACTCTGAAGAGGTCTTATAACGGTCTGCTATATCGATTTGAGCACGGGCCAAGAAAGAGCGAAGGTTGTCAATTTCTCTCTCTTGTTCATTGATGCGAAATTCCATCTCCTTCTTATGAGCCTCCACAACATCGAGAGACTTCTTGAGATCGCCCACCTCCTTGTCTTTTTCCTTCTCTAGAGCTTTTAATTTAGCAGTGAGAAGGCGACTTGCTTTGACGAAAGAAGTTTGCATTGTCAAGACCTATCAAGCAAATAGTAGAAACAACGCAAGATTGTTACACGAAGTATAAATGTGAATAAAAATGAAGAAATAGAAAGAGGGGGGTACCCTTCTTCTGTAAATCGCCAAGACCCTCTCTACATCATCCACCTGGTGCCTAGACAAAGCTTTGGCATGATCAGACATAATGAAAACATCGACCATATGAACTTCATGCACACCTCGAGTAGGAGGAAATTGAAGATCTGGAAGTAGTGAACCATCACTCTCAATTGGAACTCGTCAGGACTCGAATAAATGGAAAAAATTGTTTGAGGAGCGGCCAGGTCTCATGAGGACACGTGGTGACAACTGCCCGACGGTTACATGATGCTAGACTAATGGGGACATGTGGATGACAACTGCCCAACGGTTACATGATGTCAGACGCCTATAAATATCCCATGGACGTGTCAGGTAAAGAGGTTATTTCTTTTTCCAGAAAAAATACTTTCCTCTGTCACTATTGCAATTCTTTAAAATCCTTTATCTTAAAACGATTACTGATTTTCACGTCGGAGGTGAAACGTGGGAGGGAGCCCCAACCTCTTTTTGTAGGATCACTGGAGGACAAGAGACCACTCTTTCACTAAAAAAGACACGGAGTTGCACCAGAACTATTTCAGTATTATTAAAATTAAGGATAATTATCATTTAATGTCCTTACATTTCACTATTATTATGATTTTTTTGAATTTTTTATTTTGATATTTTCACTCTTATTTCCACATTTCTTTGCACAAAAAGTCATTTCATTTATTTTCTTAATTAAAAGCTATGAAATGATGAATATACCATTTTTATTTAAATAAAGAAAAAGAAAGAACTAACTGAACCATAGTCCCAAATTTTTTTAAAATGTGCAAACGTGTCCCAAATAAATTAGTAAAGAGTAATTAAAACTTAATGTCTATACCTTTTGCTATTATTGTGAAAAACATCCATACTTATCGTTTTTTAGTATTTTCACCATTATTTACACCTTTGGCTGTGCAAAACCATCATTTCTAACTATTTTCATTCAATTTCTCGATAAGAAGATGAGAAATGAGAAAATATGCCCTCCCCTTTAAAAAAAAAATGGGGGTAAAATAGAGAACTAATTGCAACCATAGTCCAATTTTTTTTAAAAAAAAGTGGAAATAAGTTTCAAATAAATTATTAAAAAGTTAAATTTTTTTTTTAAAAAGTACAAACGAGTCTCAAATAAGTTATTAAAAAATAAGAAATTAAATAAAACGGTAACATCATTTCACAACTTTATTGAGAAATTGGATGAAAATGCATAGAAATGATGATTTGCACAATTAAATGTGTAATTAAGGCTGAAAATATCAAAAAATAAAAGACATGGACTTTTTCGTATTAATAGTCAAAAGTAGGAACATTGTGCACTAATTATCCTTTTAATAATTTATTTGAAATTCGTTTGCACTTTTTAAAAGATTTTGAAACTATGATTGCAGTTAATTCTTTCTTTTTCTTTTTGTTTTATTTACATAGATAAGTGTATTCTTCATTTCACGACTTTTAATTGAAAAAATGGATGAAAAATATCTTTTGCATATGAAAGTTAAGAGAGAAATATCAAAAAAATAAAAGGTAAGAACGTTATATGTTAATTAGCCTTAAAATCAATGTTTGATTTTCACTTCAAATTATAAACAAATTATAGCCCTTGTTTGATTTTCATTACATTACATTACATTTTTCTCTCTCCTATTTTCAACCACACAATCTTCCATAAAATAATATTACACGTAAATCGAAAATTTTTCTTTCTTTTTCAACCACTCATTTTTCAAAAAACACTATTCTATACATTAAATTTTCCCCGTAATGGGGCCAAACAGGGGCATAATAAAACCCAGACAAGCTCTGGATCATTTGTCGGAAAATATTCCCACCAAATGCACAGTGAAAAAATAATAATCCCAAAAAGGGTCCAGAAGAGAAAAAAAGAAATACAAATTAACATGGTTAGGCAAGCTGCGAACAATCACATGAAAAGAAGACTATTAATTGAGAAAATTCATAATATAATATTTCTCGTCCTCTCAACTTTCCCTTGCTCAAATTTTGAACGCTTAAAGATATCGCTCAACCCTGCATGTACCCTTTTCTCTAGTTTCTCTTCCATTGATTTTCTCTCTTCCTGGAATATGGAAAGCTCAACACAATTTATGTACAAAGTGTCTCAGAATCACGGGCTAGCTCATTATTAATCTTATGCACTGGCTATGCTGTACGGTGGAGGGTCGAATCAAGAATTTTTACAATTTCTTTCGCGGTCAAGCTGGATTCTTCCTCCATCTACAAGTTAACACGTTCAGTATAAATTAGTAATTTGTAGAAATAATTAATCCACGAGCTAGCGTTCAAAATATCATCCTAAGAAGAGTAATTACCTCTGCAATAATAATAATGTCGAGGGCAAAACTTCCAAATGGCGTGACATTAATATTGACTATGGTGAGATTGAGCTTCTCTACCTCACATAATACTTTCGACAAAACCCCTTTGTGTTTCTTACTGTGGATCCTGAGATGAATGTCGTTATTGCACACTCTAGCTTCTATTTCCGGCAACTGCTGCTCGCTGGAACTGTTACTCTCGTAGGACAATCCATCATCTTCCATTAGAAGCCTCGATCTCTTGACAAGAACCACAGATTCCAGGTTTTGTTTCGTTGATTGTTCCTCGATAGCTTGCATACGCTGTTGGAGGTGTTTCAGATACTTGATAGCATCTCCCAGTACAGAAATTTTGTCCCTCTGCAACGTCAATATTTGTTATTATTTTAGTCGAAATCAGTTTGTCCTTGTTCATGAGTATTTATTTTGCTATAAATGTCATTATAAATATGCACACGGGTAAGGAAGATAGACATGGATGCTATATAGAAAGATAGTTGTCTTTCCAAAAACAGTTTTTGACAACAGCAAATCACGAGAAAACAGTTGTCTTTCTGTACCAATTTTGTTAAAAAAAAAAAAAAAAAGATATGTACTTAGCAGATTAATAATTAAAATGAAAAACAGAAAGATAAGAAGTCAATGAAAAATTCAGCACCCTCTTCAGGCCAGGAACTAGAGCTGAAAGAGCAACAAATTGCTGGCTGAGATGTTCTCGCCTCTTTCTTTCTGCAAGTATATGATCGTAGGTTTGAGATGGAGGCCTGACACGACTGGTTTTCTTTATTGTTGGTTCAATTTTTGTAACCTCTACAGGCTTTCTCAAAACTTCAGAAACTGCTGCCTTTTCTTCACTATTCATGGTGCTTAGGTTCAGTGGCTGAGGACTTTCAAAAGAATTCACACTGCCAAAATTGAGAATGATTGGAGTGGAAGAAGAAGGAAACGGATCAGGATTAGGCCTACAGAAGTTATAATTGTTAGTCTCTTTCTGCTTCGACGGTTGTTCGATGGCAACTTCATTTTTTTCCATGCACGAGGAAGTGCGCAAATTGGTGGAAGAGCTGCTACTCCGAATCAGACTTGATGAGCAATTACTTTGTGGAGACAAAGTGGGGGATTCTTCTCCAAGAAAAGCAGCCAAGTCTTCATCAAATGAGTCAGTGAAATCACATCGATCCTCGAAAATTGAATTTTCCACTCCCTGTAAAATTAATGACTCAGTCATGTTCTTAAATTTTGCATTGTCTGTTTGGATCATGCGTGCATTAAATATTCTTCTCTTCAATGTGTATTCATATTAATGCTTGTAAATGTGACACCATTATGGCCATTATAAGTAATATTATGGTAATAATTATGTAAGAGATGATCATAGATTCATAGCTATTATACGAAGGGTTAAGATTTGTTTTCCACTTCATTATCCAGGGGAAAAGTAAAGCTTTGTCTTCTTCTGCACTTTCAGAAGTAGGAATCGCAGGAAAAGGAAAGGCTAAGTTTCAGTAGCCATTAACCCGAGAGAGAGAGAGTATTATAGAACGACGTACTTCAGCTAGGTGAAGTTTCTTACTAGTTCTGAGAACCACGAGACCGTTGAGTAATCCATCTACTATGCTCTGCTTCTTCTTTCCTTCTGAATTTCTGCAGCACCACGTGCTAAAAGAAAATAAAGAGCATGCAGCTAAACAATAGAGAGTTTTCAAGCTTACCTCCCTTGTCAGCCTCACTGTGATTCCAAGCTTTCCTCTTTATATAGAGAGATGATATCAGCAATGGGTAACTGATGAAAGGAATTTCTTTTCCTTTAATTTTGTGTATGTACTCATGTATACTAGTACAAATAGTATGTACATTTAAGTATAAGCTGTCTATTAAGGGTTGTTCGACAAAATTTTTGATAAAAATTTTAGTAGATATTATAAAAGCAAAAAAAAAAAAAAATGATAATTGTACAATAAATTGCAGGTGCCAAGATAGTACTGATTGATTGTTTTAACTTAATTTTCTGTCCAAAATTCAATTAAATGTTGTCATGTGGCATTCTATAAGCAACACGTAATTGGTTGTTTTAAGTTAAATTTTTGTCCAAAATTCAATGAAATGTTGTCATGTGACATTCTATACATAGCACCTAATTGATTGTTTTAACTTTATTTGTTGTCTAAAATTCAATGAAATGTTGCCATGTCACAATCGATAAACTCAGTCTACATGCAACATTATTCTTATAAAATTGATAAAAATTATGGATCTCATAAAACATTTGGTTAAAATTATTATTATTATTTTCTTTTTTTGGGTAGTTGATGTAAGAGGATTAGGAAAAATTTTGTGTATTCCTCTATTCTATTTGAAAAGAAAATAATTACAACATTGTCTAAAACGCTTTGGTGGAGCTTGTGCCACGCAATGGAAATTGCATTCATTGATTTGCACTTTGTGACAAAAATGTTATTGTTATTTCATGCTTCTCTGCATTAATTGAATAATGTTGGAAGTTTGTTAATGCAATGAACGATCGAAAATTATAGTAAAATACATTTTGTGACTCATATTTCTTGCAAAATTATTTTTGCAACAAAATCTCTATTTATGCAACAACATTTTTTTGCCAAGATTTCGACATTTTTTCATAGTATCATTAGTTACATTATGAAAAGACCTGTGATTCAACTCATTTCTTATCAATTATATCATTTTTCATATATTCATTTCTCACCGCTAACCTAATGTAAGTTGTATTTAATTTATTATTATTATGATTTTTTTTTTTTTTTGGACGTCTCAACCACTTTGCCAAGGCTTAACAGTGTCACTCTCTGCTACGACCGGGTGGCTAAACATCCACCTTTCTCCACTTTTTTGCGGATCGCATAAATTATTTTGTGATTCGTCCTTGTCATTTCTGTTATCTGGCCGACTTGGTTTTGAATGCAACCATCTTTCCTCATTTGCGCTGAAGGCACATAAAATGTTTGACAGAATTTTTACAGAAAAATACTTGACAAATTTTCGTTGATTTTTGACAGAACAATAGCACAAAATGCAATGATATTTTTTCGAACAAAGTACCAAAGCTACTTTAGATGTGTTTGAATGGACGACTCATGTTACATTAATTTAACGTGGATATGATATTAAATCAACGTTAATTTGACAATCTAGTTGATAGGTGATTAGTTTATCGGT
This sequence comes from Olea europaea var. sylvestris, assembly GCF_002742605.1. Taxonomy (NCBI): domain Eukaryota; kingdom Viridiplantae; phylum Streptophyta; class Magnoliopsida; order Lamiales; family Oleaceae; genus Olea; species Olea europaea. Next base: position 6,629,638 of record NC_036246.1, read on the forward strand.
GATAAGTAAATGTTTTGAGTACAGTTTTATATGAGTTAATTACATGAATGGTTACCAAATTTTACCATACGTCACTACTTAATAATTGAACTTAAAAATGTATCTCAACAATTATTAAAATATAAATCGTGTTACTCATCCATCACTCAAATGGAAAAATCCATTAAGTTCAACAAACGGCGTCAATTTGAATGATGGATAGGTAATACGGTACATAGTTCAGTGAAAATTGAGACACATTTTTTAGTTCAATTATGAAATAGTAACACTTGGCGAAATTTAGTGACCATTGAGATATATTTTTAAGTTCAATTATTAAGTAGTAACAATTTTTTTCCTCAAATTGACCTCTATGAAAGAAAAAGCTCAAGAAAATGAAGGAAATTTTTTTATTTTTATTTGATATATAGTTCCCATCACAATGAAAAGTACGTTTAATCTTTAAATCAACGAGTATTAGTTCACTGTAACTCGAATTTCGTATAAAAAGATTGAAAGAGAAACAGTATGAACACTGAAAGAAAATGATAGAGAAATTTTTTTAAAAAAATAAAAATATTCGAATTAGTGCCAATGTAAATGAGGTTGATTTGATTTTAAACTTTTTTTCCTTCATTTTTTTTTTTTTTTGTTTCTTCTTTCACGGAGATTGATTTGAGAAAAAAGAAATTATTACTACTTAATAATCGAATCTAAAAAAATTTTAAAAATACAAAAATATTCAAATTATTACTGCTTCATTTTTTTAGTTCAGCTATGAATAAATAACATTTAGCAAAGTTCAGTGATCATTGTAATACATTTTTAAGTTTATTTATTAAATAATAGCATATGGTAAAGTTTAGTAACCATTCATGTAATTAATTCAATCTTACATCTTCTATCTTGTCGGTTATAAATTTACATATATTTGAGGAAAAGCATCTCTGTGTCTGGAATTAGTTTCCCGTCACTAGACAGTGGGCCAATGTTCTTAAAAAATTGTTTCAATAATAGTTGGGAAAATGACAAAAGATACAACCTTAATTTCAAATGCTTTAATTGACGATCCAGAATATAAAAGAGGAACAAATAAATAAATAAATAAATTTAAAGATTGCTTTAATCTTTTGTATCTATATATCCAAATAAAATTCTGAAACAAGTGAAATGGTTGTTTGCTAATGAAAACGAAAATTGATTGGATTGTGCTTGGTGAACAAAATTTGTGTACATAAGAGTGGGATCTGCACGAGATGAGCCACTTGTCATCTGAGTGGTGTGAGCACCCCTATGTATATAAATTATGTACATCAAGAATTGTTCAAATTGACTAATTAATAAATTGGAAACTTTTAGAGGAATTTTATTTATTTGTTTGAAAATCCTATGTTGTTTAAATCATCCAAGATTATTTTACTGTTAAAAAATCTGCTTTTTCTTTCATATAATTCATCATATTATTCGAAGATTTTGATTTTAAAAAAAATCATAAAAACTTTGGTCGACTAGATCTTTTAGTCTAGCCAATAATATTCCTACTTTAGTCAATAAACATGTAAAATTGACCAATACAATTAACTTTACTCGACACGATAAACTCGATCCTTAATTTGGTTAAGCATAACCCTAAACTAGACGACATAAGTCTAGGATTTGATCTCCCGCAAGAGTTATTAGAACTCTCCTCTATCTCGTCAATGTAGACCTAACCAAGAAACCCACTTGTCTCGATATAAATAATTCTAATTTGATTTTTAGTTCTAGCTATATAATTTAACGTTAATTGGGTTTTAAAATTATTTTTATATAACCAATATATCAGCCATAAAGATATACACGAATTTACATGAATTAATGCAATTGGACAAATTTGGATCATGTCCCCTCCTAGATTTGTGGTTCAAGGAGAGAAAATAAGATGAGCATTCATGGAATAAAATTTGCAGACTAAATAATTTAGGTAATTATATCAATACCACAATTTTGATCTTTTTTACCAATTTTAATTTCAGTGAAGGTGCCTAATTTTACCCATTGTTGCACTTATATCTCTAATTTTATTTTGTCGTATATTCGCAACTTTTATAATTAGAATATCTTGTCCCCGACAGTCAAAAGATTCATTAGAAAAGAAAAAAAAAATACTTATCCACGTATTTCTAATTAAGAAAGATAAATAATAAATAAAAATATTTGACAAAATAAGTAACAAATATACACACACACACACACAAATTGTTGATGATTTTTATTTTTTTTGTACAAAAAATTCATTAGGAGGACATATAAGGCACATTTTTCCAATAAGAAAAAAAATAGAAATAACAACAATTTAATAAAATATTTACCGCTCATTTTAAAGTACATAACTAAATATTTGGACAAAAACTATCATCGAAAACAAAATGTGGACATGAAAGTTGAAAGCGTAAGTGCAATAACAAAAACTATTCATCGTAATTAAAATGTGGCACAACCTCAAATTGAAAAAATGTCCCTTCTCTATACTCTTGTCGACTTCTAACATTACAGAAACAGTGACGATATTCTGCAGGGGACCAGCAAGAGGTTTACTCTTTTTGTTTTTGGGTTAAATGCAGATTGCGAAATTATGCTGAATCCTTCGTATTTTTGAATTTCAAGCAATTTGCACGTTTTTGAATTTATATGGAAATAATTCGAGTTTTGGTCCCAGAATTTGTGGAGGTGGGGTTGATTTTTGCACAGCAATAATTACATGGCCACATGGAGTGTGGACCCAAATGCAAGACAAGCATGGACCAAATTTTGTCTACTTCGAAACTGATTGACACCAGTGGATCTTCTCTAGCCCTTATTTGACAGTTTCTATATATTTTTTATTTGGAAGAACAAGTTTTCAAATAGTAAATTTTTGAAAATGTATGATTAAAAGTAGGGAAGAATTTTAGATATACGTAAAAAAATATTTTATAAATAATGCTATTCATAATCGTTCATTGTGATAATCACCCTATTTGATATCTTACATGACAGTTTATAATTTGATGTATTAATGTGATAATTGTTTCTTACCTCATATATCAAATCACTAACCGTCGTATATATATCACGTAGGACGATTGTGACAGTGAATTTTTATTTACTGTTAGGGACCTAAAATTACCGATTACATTTCTTTCTATTTTGTTTTTCAATTTCCCGTGATTTTTATTTACTGTTAGGGACCTAAAATTACAATTTTGTATATGTTGGTGGTTCAGAACCTCACTTTAAATGTTAGGGAAATGTGTTTCTACGCTACCTAAAAACTTAAGGAGTTCATCCCTGATTTTCCTTGTGAGTAGTGTTGGGGGAGGAATTGTTTGGCAATACCTAATATCTTGTGTTACTTCCTTTCAAGACGTTCAATATTTATGCCCCGTTTGGTGTCCTTTTTTTTAAAATGTATTTTTTCTCTCTTTTTTTCAACCACACATTTTTCATTAAAATAATATTACACGTAAATCAAATTTTTTTTTATTTTTCAACCACACATTTCCCATCAATTTATTCTTTCAAAATACATTTTTACATAAAAATGACTCTCAAATACCAATCTTTCATGATGTTTTGATGATAGGTACTAGTACATTGAATTCTTAGAAAGGCTAAAACTTCAAGGAAATGAAGTATTAGAACCCACTATGACCTTTAATGATGTGATATGATTTTACAAGAGGGACAACTAGGAAATAGAAAAATAGAGCCAGTGTGTGATTGAATACATAATTCACTGACTCATTCATATTCAAAAACCTGGTCCCGTGGATTGGACATGCATTAAATGTTCTTGGTTTATGCTTTCTAATCAAATCATATGAATTCAATTTACCAAACCAGAAATTAATATTAATAAGTGCATTTTGTGTACTTATTTGAACTATATTACTAAGTTTTTATATCATAAAAATGTTTATTTTTACTTAACATTGGTTAATTTTCATTTATGTCAGTGATGGAGCTATTTCTAAGCAAGTGGAAAAGAGAAATGGTGAAATTCAAAGTATAAGGACTAAATCGTAACATTTTAATAGTTGATTCAGACCATAAAATGAAGATTAAAAATGTTACAGGTTCAATTGGATGTCATTAGAAGTTGAAGGGTTAAAATTGTAAGAAAAAAGATTTAAAAGAATCAAAAGTTCAATTTGGGGACTAAAATACAACGTTTGAAAGTTTATACATCTAGACAACTGCCAATTATATTTTCCGAGCGACCACCCAACCATGAAATTCAAATACTGAGGCTTGAAGAGATGTCTGGACGACTTTAACACATCTTAACAGGGGCGTGTGCTATATATTGTGATCATCACCTGTCTAGATTGTAGTGAACTTCATAACTCATTAAAAAATGATAATTGCTTCTTTCCTTATGATATGTAAAACTACTCTGTTACTTGTCTAAGCCTATGTTTTGCTTGATATTTATGAACTGTTTAAAAATACCAAATCAGTTTTTTTGTCTGCATATTTTGATGGACTTACATACACTACCTACTTATTCATTAGTTATGTCGAGATATTATAATTAAATGCGTATTTATAGTTCCAAACATGCTATACGTATAGAGAACTTTTGTTGATTTATGATCTTTATGAACTTGTTTGTGTGGTAAGAGATAATAATATTAATAAATAGTGTATGAAGAGTTTAAGTTTTGATTTTTATTTCATATGCAAGAAAAACAAAGTAATAAATTCTTCAAAACAATGCTGCGAGTGATGACTAGTGAAGATAACGTCAATAATGGGATAAAATATACATGTATTATGTATATTTTAAAAAAATTCAAAAATTTTACATAGATTTGATGAAAATTATGAAAATTTCAAAATACTGCGGGGCAGGTCATCACACCCCACTCCTTTGGGCTCCACCACTGGTTGGTGGAGTCACAAACTAAATTTCATGGGGACCTAATTTAATTACGGAAAACTCTTCCAAACGAAATATAATATAAAGAATACAAAAATAAAAGTCATACAGAAATATATTTTCCACATTTAATTGGGCCCAGGGACCTTAACGACCACACCTCCCTTTGCCACTCCTTGTCCAGCACTAATCAATGACATATTCTCACCAAGTTTGAGAACCAAGAACCCTGCTATGTGTTGTGTGTGGCCCTGTACAACCATCATTTTCAAAGATGCAATTATCAGTACAACTCCATAAGTTATAGCATCCATTCACACAAATGGAGGAGAAAGAGAAGGAAGAAGAAGAGATTTTAACTTATGAACAACTCATTTATATCACATTAAAAATTTATCCAAGCATTAATTTTTTAACATACATGAAAATGATCTACGGCAATAACAGATGGAAAGCACATTGCCATAAATCTGAAAACGAGCTACTTCACTGCTCACTTTCTTCACAGTTGGCTCACTAATCACTCAAATTTTTTACTCTTTATATAGTGTTACGCCTCACCCATAAGGCCATCAAAATGTCCTACATGGTAAGCAAATGTGGAGCCCTTGCACCACGTCAAAAACATCGCTAGACTATTCTAACTGAACTCCTTTGGGATGGCCGAGCCAATATGTTTACCAACCCCGCTAACCATGCTGACCCCGTGAGGAGGAGTTGAGCTACAGATGGAGACGAGGGCATAAAGGGAACTTAGGGCAAGATCTCCTAAATAATCTACAGTATGTAATTGATGTGATAATTCATTGCTGTCACCGCCATTTCCAACCCACCAAGTCAAGTTAAAAGCCACAAGCTAGGCATTAAGAATGATAATATGGTATTGACATTTAATGCTTATAATTGATTGATGTATAAGATAAGAGGTATCAACCACACGGATGAGTCCACATTCCTCTTCATCCAACTACTTCCATTCTTCTCCTTTCATTATAAAAGCTCACACTTAATATCATTTCAACTCTCAAACCATAATACTGTCGTATCACTGTTTTATTTATCATTCCCCAAAGTTGATCCCCCTTTTTTATATCGGAGGCTCGTGTCTAAAGCCCCTCACACTCATATATTCATTATCTCAACTAACTTGAACGTCAGAGTGCGCGCAGTCAATTCCATCCCCACTGGATGAGGTCACGTGTGGCTAACAGTTTGTCCAAATGTGTAAGAATTAGACTTGCGTGGATGTGAGAGAGATATGTTGGCCACATTAGAGGTACATTTTTTGTTGTTAACCGATTACGCCTAAAGTATAATGCGGTGATTGTAGTATAGATTTTGGGTGTCGATTCCACAGGAAGATGGAAAATTTCACCAAGGATCAAACAAAGTAGGATTTTCGTGATTTTATGTGAATGTAGATTGTCAATTGGAATGAAATTTAATTATCAATAAGTGAAATTAATGAAGTGTTGGAGTTCCCTCAACTGGATTGGGCCATCAATATCAACAATTCATGGCTTTTTACTCAATTAGAGTTTTCATCACAAACCTCTAATCAGAATATTTAACAATGAAGATCAATTAATTTTCAAGTGTAATTCTAAGATCTAGACTTTTGGAAACCCTTCTCACACATATTTATTGGACTAAGATTAAAAACGACCATATACACAATGCATAAGACAGTAAATAATCCACCAATAAAATTTAATGAAATTGAAATTCAACAATTAGTTTAATTTTACAATAAAGAAAATGAAATTGAGTCTATCAAGAGTATATTAAAAGTTAAATCAATTCCAAGCAATTTCATGAAAGAAAATCTAGATCTATAAGTGTTAGACAATAAAAGTACCAATTTGCATGAATAATTGATGTGAAATAGCCAAATCCAATGAGTTTCTTTGTAGCTTCATCTTGGAATTTAGTTCTCCATGGATTTCTTGAGCCAAACTTAAGAGAAAATTGATAGGAGATGAATAATAAACAATCTGGGATGGAATAGGGTTAAAAACGAGTGCCAAAACGCGATTCCATAACAGGTTGGACAAATTAAGGAAACTAAATTTTCAGCCAAAATTTATTCTATGTCACTGCTTTCAGTATTTTGGCTATAACTTTCTTTCCCAATATCCGATTAAGGCAATTCAAAGTGCGTTGGAAAGCTAACACAAAGGGCTACAAATTTGCTAAATAGCTCTTTCCAAATTCGAATGTTTACTAGGTCAAACATTGATCTCAATCTCTGGTTCAAAATATGGAAAATCCTCACATGGTTGAAATTTGTTTTGTGAATATGTTAATGGTCATATTTCACTTGTTTTGACTTCTAATTGCACCTAATTGACTCCTAACTTTCTCAAATCATCATTCAATCGCCCTTTCATCTTTGGATTATTTACAACTTGATCCCTGAACTTTCACTTTCTTTCATTTTGGTCTTTTTCGCTCTTTTCTTCTAAATTTCATATTTTCTACCAAAATACAACCTGAATCAAAGTATAAGTATAATGAGTGCATTTTAACATCAAATAATCACACCAATGCAATAATTAAGAGGGAAAAATATTATATTTTACACTCTTATCATCAACATATAGAGATTTCACTAATTGTACAAAACTATACTCAAGAAAGCTCCCCCAACCAACTTGTAGCAAACATGCATTTTATTTCCTACTAGTGTCAAAAATTAAACAACCAAACAAGTCATTGAAGATTAAATTTACTTGATATCAGCAAAATATTATGTACGTGATAGGTCTTGATGAGAAAAGGTTAAGTCTCGCATTACCCATTTGTTAAAATTATGTACATACACGCTATTGATGAGAAAATGAACACACTATGTCCGCAAAAAATATGTTAAAGACTAAGTTTAAATAAATAACCATAATTCATGTCTAATAGCTTGAGCATGATTTATTTATTTATTTATTTTTAATGTTTTGAACAAAGTACATCTATAACTTCAAAAATAAAAATACTAACTATTATTTCATAATATAATTAATTTATCTTTAACATTATGTTGAAAATGATTTTACTATTGAAGTTAAGGTAAGCTAATTTGAAAACTATAGTAAATATATAACATTGTGTTATTACCTTATCATGAGATTAGTACTTATAGGAACATAAATGAATAACATATTGCATCATTTGTAATTGTAAACCATCTGTCCACCAATACTCCCCTCAAGTTGTTGCAAAGAGATTAAGAGAGAACAACTTGGACAACATCTCTCAGAATTTGGCAGTAGCCAAGGTTCTAGTGCATTTATTGGCTAATTGCTGATCACTTTGAAAAAAGGTATACAAATTGAATTATTTTGTACCTTAGTCCTAACAAAGTGGCAATATACTTCAATATACATGACTGCTTGATATCACAAAACAATTTTGTATCTCCAAATTATGCGGAAGTACTTCAATTCCTTCCACAAAGCTCACATCCAAATGATTTCACTGGTACTACCCATAATCGAATATTTTGCTTCTGCACTTGACTTGGCAACCATATGTTGCTTCTTACCTTTTTCGAGTTTCATCATAAAAAGACTTTAATCAGACAATTCTTTTAGTATATTAAAAAAAATAATGTATATTCTTTATATAATAAATGTTCATAATTTACAAGACATTTACCATTAAAATATATATTTATGTGTTACAAATTGTGTATGAGACTCCTAAAGATAACACAAAGAATTATTTTTTTTATTGGACCATCATGTGACTACGTCACAAAAAAATTGATTAATATATTGTATGAAGATGACATTGCTTGAAAGCTATAACAAGACGACATGAAACATACTTTTTAGAATTGTGATATTGAAAATATTGACTTACAAGACGTGGATTACTCCATACAAGAATTTGCATTGTTGGAAATCAAGAAGAGTAATTTGTCTCAATGGATTTTTTTGATAAGATTTTAATGAGATATTATTTTATTACTTTAATTTTTTCTAATTAATTGTACCTTTTTTCTTTCATTTGATATTTTTGTTTTGTTGAATTTTTGTCAAACTAAATTTTAACAAGACAATTATTATGCAGATAGTCGTCAAAGAAGATGTTATAAAATTATGGAATAACTGTTAGGGTGTATTTGATTGCCAATATTTTTCATGAAAATGTGTTTTTTCCACTTAAATTCCTACTTTTGTACTATTTGACTGACTTTTGTTCCATGGAAAATATTTTCCTACTTTTAGTCATGTGACCATATTTTCCTCAAAATCAAGGAAAATATTTTCTTTAAGAGAAGGATAATTTTATTTTCTAAAGAATTTACCCTCTCTTTCTCTCTCTCATCTACTCACCAATAAAAATCAGACAAGTATAATATTTTCTAGGTTGAAAATTAAATCAATTAAATACATTTAATTGACAATTTTCATAAAATAAGTCTGGGCAGTTGGATTACTTAGAATTTATTTTGTTTTCATACAAATTTCATGCTTGCAATCAAACGCATCTTTAGTAATTTATTAGCATAATTAGATAAGTTTTATATATTCTAGAAAAATTCTATTCAGATTGTAACTCCCATTGTCGACTCTAATACTTTTTACTATGTTCTTTTTTTCCTCTTTAGTTACATAAAAATAAGATTACTTTTTGTAACGATTTATTTAGCCTCTGTTTTACAAATTTATAAGCAATTTATAAAGAAGAATAATGAATCTGACGAAATGTATGAATAATAATGTGTAATAGTTATGAATTTATAATTGAAATTGATATTTGATTTTAACTAAATTTATAAGCCATTTATAAATTGACTTGCTAATACGAATTAATCCTCCAATAATTCCTTGGAAAATTAAAATGAATGCCAAGGCCACACATGCTTGACTTTGCAGTACACCTAACCTTGATCGATGGTGTCATTTGAGAGTACATGGCGAAATTAAATAATATACCCAAAAGAGACGAAACGATCCGAACCTTTTCCGATGAAGGCAATTAATAAATTGGACACGTACTTCATTTTTTCACACCTAACCTAAGAGAATCTATCTCCTCATTTTTTGGAGTATATCTAATTGTTGAGCCCACCAGAGAGTAGTTATTGAAAATGCAAATACTTTTTGATTAACAGGGTGGGCCCACACGGGGTCATGTGGGGTCAAATGACCCCACAGTTTTTCCCCCTTTTTTTCCTTTTTTTTTTTTAAATTTTCTGGTGCTGAAAAGGTTATTTGGGTTTGGGGTTCCAAATTCCAATTAATCATTCACTTCAATCCATTAATCCTATGAATTTATTTTCCTTAATGATATGTTGTTCGAAAAAAATTTCATTTTTGACCCCACAGTCCGAAGTCTCTAGATCCGCCCCTGTTGATTAATACTATCACGCATTGTTTAACTAATAATTGCAGTGACATAAAACTTTTGTTTACGATGACCATTCGATAATTAGAATCCAATTCAAATAATTTGGACCGCCCATCGCGATTCATTTTACATAAATAGATTGGACCCGTCATTTCGTATTACTCCATTTGGCATAAGAACCACCATGTTAATGTGTATGAAAGATTTAATGGACTGTATTTACTGTAAAAGTGTTGTCAAATTCTTATTATCAAACATGTTATTAGAGTTCAATCAATTGATCAAGTATATCAAATCTAACTCAAATACATGTAATTAGGAATGTTAACGAATCAAGTCGAGCCAAAACTCGAAATTGGAGCTGCCTGCAGATTGGATTTCATTGGTAGGGAACAACTTATCTTATTAGATAGGGGAAAGCAAGAGCTTAAAAGGTTCGATTTTTCTAGCTTTAGCCAAGTTGAGCAATAAAAAATTTAGTCTCGACCCTAGGCTTTAGGAATGTCAATTGGATCGAGCCGGCTCGGCTCGTCAAAGCTCGGCTCGTGGGTTGTTCGGGCTGGTCAAATGACAAGCCCGAGCTCGCCGAGCCTACGAGCCCAAGAGCCGGCTCGTCCAAAAAGTGGGAAAAAAAATTTTTTATCAATAAAATTTGAAAATTTTGCAAAAAATAAATAAATAAATAAATAAAAATTCAAGAGTTCGCGAGCCGCTCGTGGCTCGGCTTGGTCCCACGAGCAACGAGCCGAGCCAGAGCTCGGCTCGTAAAAAACGAGCCACGAGCCCGAACCCTAGCCCGAGCCGAGCTCATGGGTTAACGAGTCGAGCCGGTTCAACTCGACCCACTGCCATCCCTACTAGGCTCACTCTTTTATTTATTTATTATAGAGCTACCTACCTTTTAGACAACTAAAAGATGTCTTAGTGTGCCTTGTTAAGGCGGCACATACAACTGCCAATCAAGGTAGCTACCTACGTTGTACAGTTGGCAGCTAATTTTTTATTTTTTGATAAGGTTTTGCAATTATTTATTTATTTATTTATTTATCTTTCAGGCTTGACTCATTACGAGTAAAAAATGACCTGTGTCGGACTCGAGTCGATGCCCTAAAATGGGGCTCAACTCGGGCTTTTCTAGGGTCGAGTCATGGGTTGCTCGAGTCGACGAGCGAAATTAACACCTTTATCTGTAATCACAATGAGGATTAAATTAGTCAAAATCAACGAAAGAATATGTGATTAGTAACGTAAATGAAATAACTTTATAGAGTTAATTGTTCCAATAATAACTAAATTTAGGTCAATGTCTTTGATTAGTCACTAAAGTTTAAAATATTGAGTTTTGGTCACTGAACTTAAGTCAATATTTTTTATTGCTCAATGAACTTAGGTCCATGTCTTAGATTGTTCATAGAAATTTAAAATGTTGAGTTTTTGCTATTAGACTTTGAAATATGCCGTACTTTACTCACTAGCATGATTGTTGAATTTTGAAAAATATCGAATTTATAGTGAGTAATGTATAATATTTTTCAAAATTCAGTGACTGATTTACAATATTTTTCAAAGTTCAGTGGTCAAAACTCGACATTTTAAACTTCAGTGAGCCATTGAAGACATGGACCTAAGTTCACTGTCCAAAACTCGACATTTAAACTTTAGTGCACAATCAAAGACATCGACCTAAGTTCGGTGACCACTAGAGCAATTAACTCAACCTTATAACTTCAGTGATAATTTATTTTAAACAAAAATTCAATGATTAAAATCACACATTTCAAAAGTTTGATAACCAAATAACCTTAAAGTTTGAACTTGATTTCCAGAGTTCAATTGTTTTGGCTTTGTTGACATTGAGGTAAAGCGATCACGGAACTTAATAATTGAATTTCAAAATGTATCTCAATTGTCACAGAAAATTACATTTTGTTATTCATCCATCGCTGCTTGGATTCCATCTCTTCCACTAGACAAAATTGCCCACTTGTTGCATGACAATCTTATGTGGCAAACTTTGGACGTTAAACAAGAGTATGTCACATTTTACCTTTTTAAGCCAAAGCTTTATTCACTTCTATCACCATCAAAGTTATACACATTAGCCAATGACGAACGTAGACATTTTAAATTAGGGGAACACGATCGAACTTGCAAAAAAATTGTTAAAAACTTCAAAGCCACCATGGCCAGAGACACCATTTCAAAGGCAATGTGGAGTGGGGGGTTTTGGCCTGCTGGGCAGCAAAGTTGTTTACATCAGCTACACCAAGTTCAAGCAATGGTTTTACCACTTCCCGGTTGCAATTCTCAACTGCATAATAGTGCAAGGCCAATGCATTATCAAGATTTAGGCCTTCTTCCATTACCATAAGCTTATTAAGTTCCGCATTAGAAGAGTAGAGGGCTCGTAAAATTTGACATATTTTTTGGTCTTCAAGATTGGAGACAGCACCACTGAGATCATCGTAGTGTGGCATTAGGGAGCGGGCAAGGGACGACTTGAGACGGAGCTCTTCAAATCTTTGGCTACAACATCAATATGGAGGTGCTTGGCTAAAACTTCTGGGGGGAGGCCAGATTTCGCAAGATGGGAACAAGTAGTCTATAACAAGTGCATATCTTGTTTTCTTGAAGCTATCAAACTTTCATTACACCCTCAATTGATGCCTTCTCTGCCATATTTGCCAAATAATTCTTCATTCCCAACATAAATAAATTAAACTAAAATTCTCAAAAAAAGTTTTCCATCAAAGCAAATTGCAGAATGGTTTTAATTAGTCTGATTTTTTTATTAAAAAAAAAATTAAGTTGGTGGGTCACGTGACCCCGCTAAGACCCTCCGGGGTCCTCTGGTTAGGTATCTGGATGTTTCAATTCATCATATCTCACGACTTTCTCGATACGCAGAAAATGATATAGTACTTTTCACATTAACTGTTCACCGAAAATTGCAGGTAGATTTAGACATACAAATTTTTTGCTTCTCATCTACTTAACTCTTCATATTATTTATATTTTATTAATAGTTAGTCATTTTCAAACAAATTTTCTGGCAAAATTTAATTGTACAAATGATGATAAGAAGAGGCACATGCACAATTTTAGACCTTGTGTGGTAAAAGATCCAATTGTGAAACCCCATTTTATTTGTTTTTCTTTTTCATTTGTAATCCTATGTGAGAGACCAACATGCGGTCCCATGTCTTTATTTGGTGCGTTAAGAGTACCTTTATCATGATAAGGTGCTCAGTTTCATTCCAAACACTTGAACGTTGTAAAATAACACACGCACACACAGAGAGACACAAAGCAATAAAACCCAATAATTGGGATTGTACTTCAACTTCACCTAGTTAAACTTGATAAATATTATTTTATTTGTATTTAAAAGTTGAAGTTATTAATGAAAATAAATTTATGTGAACTTTTGAAAACGCGATAAATATCATACATTTGTGTTTTGTCTTTCGGTCCTTGTTTATGTCCACGCATGCTACAATCATATGAATACTATCGTACGAAACAATTATGAGTGATTTAATTATTACGAGTAATGAGTGATACTCTGACTCCTAGAAACTCTTTTATTGAAAGTCTAGCTTTTCAATCTAAAATCAATAATTGTGACTAATCAAGTCTTCTCCAGGTTACATCAGTATCTAATTCTTGGCCTCCTCATATGGTGCCACTGCCATATAGGATTTTGCAGGATTGAACAATGGCTATATAACAGTTGTTCTGCACGCCCAGACTCAAAGCTTGGGCTAAATACAGGGGGGGCCAAATCCTCCAATAGGGGGCGCCATGTATTTAGCCCTGACTTTGAGCCTGGACAAGAAGTATTTTTCGCTATATAATACCAATTTATATGTGATGGTAAAGTCAGAATTCTCACAAGGGGAAGCAAGAAAAAATTGTTATGAATGGCAAATATACATTTATTTTGTATATTAAAAAATTCAATTTCAAAATGTTTTAGGATTGGTCGCCACTCCCATGCCCTTTGACTATGCCAATATAGAAATAAAGAATGATGCTAAGCATGTAGTGTTACAAAACATTACTTAGCTCCTATGTGATGTAATCAAGGACGAATTCAGACAGTTTCAACTATGGAGTCAAAAATGAAATTTTTTTCAAACAATGTATTATTAACGAAAATAAGACCACATGCTACTACAATAGAATTTGGGTTTGGACTTTTTAGGCATTGGGTTTGGGAAATTAATTGGGTTGGCTCATTACTTTGACAGAAAATTACGTTTTAAGCAAGAGGAAAAAAATCCAAAAAATAGTGAGGTCATTTGATCCAGCATGAGCCCATGCGGGTCCGCTAGTGGATGTAACTTAAAAAATCGATAAAAATTTAAGTCAGCAATTAATTTTAACAACACATTCTATGAGATTCACAAATTTATCAATTTTTCAATCACATTTCATCAAATTTGATCAAAATCTACTAAAAATTTGATTTTTCCTGCACCAAAAACGGGGCTTATATTAAAATGAAAATTAACCTCAAATTAATTCATCGGCTATCGTACATATGCATTATTAACATAAATGTCACAAGGTGCAATAATAGATTTTAATTCAACTGCATGTCTTGGGATGGAATCCACAACCATTTTGTTGATTGTATCTTGTATAGTACACTGGACCCAATCGTAACCTGAAAAATCCTTGATTAGATGTAAAGATGAAGGACACAAATCCTGACCAATTGGCATCTCTTAACTTATTGGATTCGAGTTTTGGGCTTCATCATCGATTTATTAGGCAATAGGAAATACTCCAATTTCGTTGTAAAAGTTGCATTAGAGCCCAACAATGTTCATGGCTCAGTATCCAACACGGTGAAGGGCTATAAACATAAAGGAAATCGGGCAACTTACAAAAATACATTTAAAATTAGGAGTGTTTAAAAAAAAAAAAAAATTGGAAGTAAAAAATATTGTGTAAAATTAAAAATACTTTTTTTTATAAAAATCGTCGCTTTTTTTTTTAAACAACTCAAAAAAAGTGACAAAATAAAAAAAAAAAATGTGATAACACTCCAAAAGTGACATGATAAAAAAAAAAAAAGTGACATTCAAAAAAAATGACAAACATCAAAATAACACCATCCATTTATGTAAACCATGAATTGAAAATCAGATTTTTGAAATTGACAATGATAATTCTTTTTTGAATAAAATGTTCTTAACTTAATTAGCATGTCCATGACAAATCCTTGTGAGCATAGTGGCTGTTCCGACTAAATATTCTATCGAGACATTTCATCTAAATAAAACTAAAGTCTCCTGCACCATTTCAATTTTTTCAATGAGCAAAGTCACACATTCTCTTGCTGCTGTTCTCAACTTATCAAGCCCCACAACTTCAATGAGCTAACAACGAGAAATGAGCCTTGTTCATTTAAATCTGTAAATTCCAATGTCGTTTTGGGAATTTCGGGGCTTGATATTCACGGTCACTTTTTTAGCACAATTCGAAAAAAAGTGACATAATAAGTAACAAATTCAAAAAAAAAAAGTGACAAAATTTTTTTAAAAAAAATGACGCTCGAAAAATTGACAAATACCAAAATAACATTAATTGAAGGTTGGATGCTAGAATTGCTTGGTTGAAGTGTTGTGGAGTCCTCAATTTAAATGGGATTGACGGACCCAACTTGTGCATGAACTGCTTGGCTTGATTTGGTCCTATTGGTTCGAAATTGGTGATGACCCATGGTTGATTGGATGTGCCATGATGAGGCAGTGCTAGGGGTGGTGGTCCGCAACCGTGGGTTGCATCGCCTGTGCTAGAAATCGTGGTTGAACGGTCCGAGTTCACTATTGCAAAAAAGGGCTGGAGAATTAGATTTTTGCATTGCTTGCTGTTATATTCACATCTGTTGGTGCGTAATGATGAGCATGGTCAAGCTGGAGGATGGGCAGGTGATGGATGTCGTCGGAAGTGGCATTTCCGGCCTTTTTGATTGCGTGGGCAGCCTACTACTTGTCTGGAAATTTCAGCCAAATCTGTTGGAATTTCTAATAGATTTTGCTGACTTTCAAATGTTTCATGTTTTTAATTGACGTAATTAGTATGGTTATTAAAACTTTAGTTTGATATAAGTGTATTAAGCAATTCTTTTTTTTTTTAAGGTTACTGTGTCTAATTTCCTCAAGAAAATCTTCCATCGACACAAAAAGTTAATCTTCAATAGACACAAATAGTGAAGAACGTGCATTAATTAATTGTCAACTAGTCCAATTTGTGCCTATTTAGAAAATTATCAATACATTGATTTCTTAATTATCAAAAGATTGTTGCCAACATGAAACTAATTCGTTCAATTTCTGTGTTGCCTGATATGAAAAATATTACTGGAAGCCCCCAAGAAAAAAAAATGCAAAATAGAAAAACAAAAATAGAGTATAAATTTTCTTGTCACATAATTCTTTTTATCACTCTCTTCCACTGGCAATGCCTTCTGATAACCTTTCCCTTGCCTTAATTGCCTGCAGAACCAATGCCAAAATTCAAATTCACCCATAGTTGAAAAGATATCATCATGAAACAGGGGCGGATTTAGTGCTGGGTTCATTTTATACAAGTATAAAAGATTTTTTAGTTCAAACTGGACTCCGCCCCTAATCCCTAAACGAGCAAGTAAATCATAAACAACTATTCAAATACGAGTCCAGAAAGGGATATTCACCTGATTTTGCCAATCTGTGAAGGCTGTAACAAGGGAAAGGATAGTTGATTGCAGTACTGAACCAATAACGATTCCAATCCAAAATCCCTTTGCTTTTAAATGAAGATTAAAACCTAATACCACAGCTACAGGAATTCCAACTATATAAAACGCCCCTAAGTTGATATAAGCCCCAATATGTTGCCATCCACTTCCCCTTGCAATTCCTGATGTAAAACTTGCATCACAAGATACTCGAAATTTTGAGGTATTTGTGTAAGAAATTTGCTATCCTGACCTGAGATAACAGCTTGTAGGCTATCCGTAACTACTGAGAGGCAAATAAAGGGAATCATGGCACCAATATAATCTACCACTTGCTTCTCGTTGCTATAAGCGCGACCTAAAATGTGGCGGAAGAAGAAGAGACATATGCTTACTGTAAGTGTTTCTACGACAGCCAGAAACATGACAACAGAAACTGCCACTCGTGCCTTTTGTGGATTCCCGGCTCCTAATTCGTTTGAAACACGAGTACTAGATGATAATCAAGCCTGTATTAGCATCCATAAATCGCGCATCTTGGTACTGAGACTTGGAATTATTGATAATATTGTAATGGATTACCTTGCTGCAGCTCCTAACCCGTATGGAATAGTGAAGTGCAATGTTGAGATTGTTAGGCTGGTTATGAAGATGAATTAAGTCCAGAACATTATTTCTGTTAACTCATAATTCATGAAATAAGGGAGTCGATGGATTCTTTGCATTACCATATTGAGAGTACTGATGTTTCAAGCTTTGGATTTGGTAAAAGGCCTGACAGCAGAATAAGCACTTCAAGGGACCACCATTTAAGACTACAATCATAACGCGATCAGGAAATATAGCCGAGGAATTCAGCGTATCTTTAACTAAAAAACTGAAAATAAAGAAGAAATTACCAAACCATCACAGCAGAAGGAACTGCTAGGCGAAAGAATATCCCAATATTATGAAAGGCCTCGACTGAGAAAGGCACGCGGGTGTTCTTACATGATGTCGAAAATTTGACGTAAAATGAAAGCAGAACAACATATAACCAATTTGACAGACAGAAGGCCACGGCTGCACCAACAGTTCCCAGGTCTAACTTATATATCAGAGCCCAACTCGCAAATATGTGGCAAAATAGTACAGCAAAGGAGCTTATAAGCATTGGTAAAATCAGGCTCTGAGTCTGCAGGTATCTTACTAGAGGTTTAGAAATTGCAGCCCCAAGCAACGCTGGGATGAGCCATATTGAATACTTGCACGCTTCGCCTGAGATTGAAGGGTCTTGTTTCATCAAAATAAGCAGTTTGTCCATGAAAATCCACAGTACACATACCGGTGTGCAAACCATAATCAGTGAGATTATTGCAGTATAGGTATAGACACCAAGCTTGCGGTATTGTTTCGCACCATAAGCCTGCCCACAAAGAGTCTCCAAACCACCAACCAGCCCTGACTATTTGGCATCAGCAAAATGTAAATCAATTAATAAACGCAAAAATGCTCAAAACTATACGAGGTATATTTTATTAGACTTACCAGAAGACTGAAGCCGGTGACATTAGTTAGAGAGGTGGCAATGGCGACACTGGATAGCGCGAGCTGACCAAGATGTCCGACCATCATTATCGATACAACCTGTAACATGTATTGCAACAATGTAACTGTCACCATTGGTGCTGCTATATGGCTCACCTTCTTCAGTTCTTGTACAAAAACACTCATCTTTGTGTTCCATTTCCCTCCTTCCCTATCTGGCAACACCCCTTCTTCTATGCTTTGCTTCTCCATGAAACTTAATTAATCAACTAGATTTAAAGTGATTATAATTAATTTAGCTTCAAACTGAATATATAAACAGGTATAACAAGACTGATAAAATGACTTGCGTTCAGTGAGATCTTGATTAGGTCAATGGCACAAATCACAATTTGCAAAAATTAAATAGAAACTTGCTGTGGACTATTCATGTGAATGTGATTATTTAAATCCAACTCTTTGTATTTGCATTTATTTTTATACATTAGGCATGACAAATTAGCAATCATAATCCTTTCAAGGGTGATCTTTTTCGGTTCTTGCTCGTCGTTGACCATTTACGACAACTGTGTTTCATTTTGAATAAGATAAAGTTACAGTATGATAAAACAAGAGGAGGAATCATAATCCATCATAAAGAACAGAACTTAAAATCTTATACGAAAATATCCATTTTGCAGGCAAAATATCTCCAGATTCTAGAGCTCTTGCTCTCTATTAGTTATGTATGAACGTGTCTGCAATTCGAAAAATAAGTTCTGCTAATAAAATAATTGAGGAAAAGACTCATATTTTGTCATTAAACAAATAGTACGGAATGTTGGAAAGATAACTAGTTATGGTAACTTGTAGAACAGTAAAATGCAGAAATAAAACTTAAAGATTGATCGAGTCTCGTGACAGTACGATGTCTTAAAATGAAATTGTCTGTAAATAACTACTGTGACTTCTGTGAACAATCACTCCCAAGATACAGAGATCACAAACCACTTGTGCAGTGAACACGAATGATTTCTCAAAACTCTCAACTATACTTCAGAAAATATGTAAAACTTGAATATAAAAATTTCAGAAGATGAATATTTATAATATCGTTTTTTGATGTAACTTTCAAAAACCAGATGGGTGTATATATAGGTAAAATGGATATAATCGCTTCTACCATGATTCAGAAATATTTGCAACATTTACTGACTAGTGGGTAATGGATTGTTAATAGTAAGTTGTTACATGTTAGAAAATGGTCATATTATACTAGATAGTTTGACCCATTAAATAATTCCAAAATGTTCAATATAAAATGAAACAAATAATTATTTAAATATTGTTGGATGTGATCCGAACCCTCATCCTCCTACACAAATTCTATGCTTTCCGCCACTTGGACAAATATCTAACACGAAATGGATTTAAAAATACTTGCAGACTTGCTAGCCAGTTTGGTGGTTAGACAGGTTTAGGGGCATCGTAATCCTTTAATCGTAGCAAAACTCGGATTATTATCACCTTCAATTGTTAGTGCACGTTTGATGAAACTTCGCTAAAATCAAATGGTGAAATGTGTATAATATAATCATAAAAAATGTAATATTGTGTTTCAAAATCATTGCAAAAGATTAAAATAAAAAGGCAATAAAAAACAGTATTTTGAGAAAAAAAAAATTAAAGTAATTACGCAAAGTGTAAATTTTTTAAAGGTATTTGTGAATTGTCCTAAAAATTTAATTATTGGTTGATGCTTGCCATACTCCAGAAAGATTACCATCTTTTAATAGGGTTTTGCTAAACTAACATAGGGGATGACCGAACACACGCATGGAGAGGTCGGCACGCGGGACCCGTGCTCAAAATGTGAGGGTCTATCAACCATTATGTCAACTAATTCGATCACTTTTGCTTAATTCCTTCTGATATGTTCAACACATGCTTAATTGTCCAGGCCTTTTCATGATTAGTGCTTCAGCCCATCATTGGTCCAACCTTCAGGTAGCTTATTGAGCTCATTATGCATGGCCTCTTTACTCATTAGGCATTATGATTAGGAGATAAGAATAATTATGCTAGAAATTTTTATTACCCTTAAAATTTCAAATATACTGTTTTTACTTTTTTATTCATCATAAATTTTTTTTTAAGGTGATTTCATATGTACATCGACATGTCCATACCCTCACATGGACAGAGATCTACTTTGAATGAAATATGATTTATCTGAAGTGGATCTCCCTCCATGTGAAGGAAGTGATATAATTTAGTTGAAGTGATTTCTCCCCTCCATGTGAAGGAGGTGGACACTATTTGATATACAAGTAGCATTATTCATTTATTTAATCACTCAAACACGAACACAAACTGTAACACAAATACATTAACATTAATAGTCCACCAATTGGACAACCACACAGTGTTACAAGTAGTGGCAACTGTGGCCCCCAAGACACATCTCCAAGTGGTAAAAGGGGAGGGTGGAGAAATCCAGTTTTACTTGAAATTGCTGTGTCAAGGGTTCGAATCCTGAAATATGGATTTGGCTCTTGGGTAAGTGCAAGTGCACAAGCAGCCTTCCACCCTATACCCTTGGAGGCATAACCTGCGATTTACCTCCCTTACGATGCTCCAGGACAGGGGCGATGGGAGGCCCTTAAGATTGGGGTTCAACCTTTTTTTTTAAGTAGTGGCGGCTGTGATAATGACAGTGGCATTTGTAGATTTAAAATTAAAAATTAAAATAAAATACAATTGTGGGGAAAAAAAACAAGGTTCAAAGTAAAGTTACAAAAGTACCCGTATGCTGCGGCAGCAACTAAAATACACTATCATTGAAGATACCAATGTGCTAGGATATCAAGAAATACCGGCTACAACCTCAGAGAAAACTGTGAATTTGAACATTCCCTGTGCATAAACTAACTGCACACAGACCTCAATTTTTGTGCTGAAGTCTTCCACTTTCTGCACCAGCATATGGATCGATTGTAACATTTATGACAGTAGGTTTCCATGCTGAAAAAGATTCGGCAAGTGCTGATTTTAGTTCAGCTGGAGTCCCAGCAAGATAACCCTTTCCTCCAAAAGCTTCAACGAGAACATGATATGCTGCACCAGGGACGAAAGAAGTAGGCGCCGGGTCGTCCTTGTAAGGACCTGTTATTTCATCGGGGTTCCTCCTGTCACCACCATAAACTCCACCATTGTTGAAGACTATAACCACCACAGGCAACTGATATCGAACCAACGTCTGCAAAAGTACAAACAAGCATATTATGGCAGGGAAGTTACATTCCGCTCAAGATGGTATATAGTGGAGCATGCTATTTTGAAAAAGTTTGAATCAAAGAAATGGATCGCTATTTCAATGAAAGAAGAGGCCAAAACCAGGGTCAGACTTGGGTAAGGCCCAAGAAAGGTCATTGCCCCCACCAAACCTACGACACCAATTGCGCACACATACATGAAGGAAATAAGTTATGCCATGATTCCCGGCGTAGGCACAACATAAATAGCTATTAAATTTCACCCTTGAAAGCAAACAAGATGCATAAATGCAATTTGTTCAAGCTGGATAGGCACAAAATAAATAGCTCTACTATTTCAGCCTTGAAAAGGGAACAGGAGGCATAACTAAAGATAGGGAAAAGGAAAACATTGAAATGGGATAATGGAGATAAACTGAGCGATCACAATGAAATGAGCTTCCAAATTAAATACGAACAGAACTAAAGATGATTGAGAGAATTTCGTACATCTATGTATGAGTAATATATTTTTATTCAAGATGATAGCTATGCCTCGTAAAATAAGATCCACAACTTCAACACTTTTATGAATCTGAAGAAATATAATCTAAATCAAGAATCGAGTTAAAATGACGACTTAATTATTGAATTACAGTTAAAAGAGAAGATAGACCGAAATAAATGAGCAATAAACAAAACAGGAATAATCAAGCAAAAATGAAGTAACAAAAGCTGAAAATGTAGCACCTGGAAAACAAAAACTAACAGTGTGCGGAGAATATATATAAGAAATGTTAATAATCAACGGCATTCAAGAACTAATGATTCAAATCCTTGGACCAAGGACTAGAGAAGCTTCAAATTACTATAATCCCAGGTAAGTAACTTGGTTAAAAAAAAAAAAATGAATCTTTGCAGTCAGAAATAAGGAAAGGGTTTTTTTGAAAAAGAGCAACATAAATTATGGGACATTAGAAAATTATTACACCAGGAACAATCTCTAACTCTCTGACTTCGGGCATATAGAGAAAATGTTACACAGAAGTGTTTCAAATGGGGAGGAAATGCACTGGAAGAGGAAGAAAGAATGCAATATAAGTTAAAAGAGAAAAGACTACGCAGTTATTTCCTTGACAATTCCTGTTCACCATCAAAAAGAACATCATTGCAAATGATGGCAGTAAAGCGCTGAAGAACAAAATGCACACGCTGTATAAGTCAAGTAACCAAAAACATAGTATTGCTATTGAATAGTATAGAACACAGTAAATGCAGCAATGATAAGAAAACAATGAACACCATCGCAATGAATGCTACATACCTCGACTTCCATCGCACTGAACCCGAATCCCGAGTCACCTTCAACAGCAACAACTAGCCGATCAGGTGATGCCACTGCCGCAGCAATGCAATATCCAAGACCAACTCCCATTGTCCCCCAAGTCCCGGCATCCAACCTAGTCCTGGGCTCCGTCTGAACCAGTACAGAGCGGCCAACATCCATCGTGTTAGCTCCTTCAGAAACTAGAATGGGAGCAGGACTGCCCATCTCCAAAATGGCATTCCTAATTATCTTCATTGGCGTCAGAAAATTGAAGGGCACTATCTCCTTTGCCAGCTGCACCTCCATTTTTGCCACATTCTCCTTAACTTTATTCTTTATCGCCTCAACCCAAGGGTGAGTCTTCCCCAAACAAAATGGATCATCCTTAATCTCCTTATGTAATTTCTCCACTGCATCTTTTGCATCCCCCACTATCCCCAAAGATGGCTTTCTCAACTCAATTTCTTCTTTACATACATCAACAAGTATAAACTTCACATCCTTTGACCACTTGGGCGGCTCCCCAAAATGCAACAACCAGTTAAGCCGAGCACCAATCACCAATGCCACATCACATTTTCCGATAGCTAGTGACCTGGCAGCCGTGGCTGCTAGCTCGTGCGTGTCGGACAGTAACCCCTTTCCCATGGGAGTAGGCAAAAATGGAATTCCAGTGCTCTCCACCAGTTTCCTCAATGCATTTTCAGCTCTAGCAAAAGCCGCACCCTTTCCAAACACAATCAAAGGTCTCTGAGCTTTCCTTAACAACTCAACTGCCGTTTGGATTTCTGAATAATTGATTCTTGGCTTTTCAATTAGTTCTTTGTTTCTTTCGTTCTCAGCTTGGATAATTAATCTGTCGGCCTCAGATTCCGAAACTGTTTTGCGAAGAACATCGGTCGGGAGGTCCAAATAAGTCCCACCGGGCCTGCCTGCAACTGCCCAATCAATGACGCTGAAAACAGAGGCGGGAATTCGACTGATATCGGTAGCTTTAGCAGAGAATTTGGAGAAGGGTTTTACTGCCTCAATTTGATCGAGCTCTTGGAAGTCGCCACGACCTGTGAAACTCTGATCGGAGGATCCGGAAATCAAGACCATAGGCCAGGCATTAGCGGCTGCGTTGGAAAGTCCAGCTAGGCCGTGGACACAACCAGGGCCCGAGACAGTGAGGAGCAACCCAGGGCGGCCGGTGAGATACCCATAGACGGAGGCGGCATATCCCGCCGACTGCTCATTGTGAAATGCAATAAACCGGACCCCTAAAGCTACGGCGCTATTCGCGAGGGATGTAACCGGGATACCCACGACCCCAAACATCCTATCCACGCCGGCACGCGCCAGGCACATGGCCACCAAAGTGTTCCCGTCAACCATCGATGATTCTGACCTTTCTTGATCGGCGTCCGCCATGTTAATTGCTGCAATTTTTATATAGAGGGTGTTTGCTAAAATATCTGCCCCAAATAGAGATAAATCCGATGGGATGGGCAAGAAGGAGGCTTCTAGCCCTAGGTTGGCAATTTGGTTTCGTCTAGCGCCTCGTGCCGAAATAGTACTAATGAACAAAACAAAATTTGTTTTGGACTCCAAAGACGGGTCTAACGTATATATCTTGATGTACATTCTATGAGTGAGACACATTGTATTCTTTTATCTGATAGCTTAAAAAAAAAAATATTTTTTCATCCAATAATTTTTTTAACAATAATGTATGCGTCAACAAGTGTGTGAAATAGCGCAGTCCTTGTTGGATTTGGTGTCAATCTTAGTCTAAGAGAGAATTGAGTTGTTGGCAATTTCAGGCCCTTAAATTTGAGAGGGGCTTATTCTCCGAGAGGGATGATAAATTCAAGTTCATAAAAACTGATTATTCATTTATAAATAAATTGGAAAGTAACAATTAAGGTGTGTTTGATTGCCAGTTTTGAATTTGCATGAAATGAAAATAAATTATAGGTAACCTAAAACTTATTTGTATGAAAATTATCAATTAAATATATTTGATTAATTTCATTTTCAATTTAGAAAATATTATACTTGTCCAATTTTTATTGATGGGTAAATGAGAGAGAATTGACAGATGAGAGAGAGAAAGAGAGAGTGAATTCCTTGTGAAAAAAATCAAAATTTTCATGAAAAATATTGACAATCTAACGCATTCTTAAAGGTGTTCAAAGAATTTTGGTTTCAATCATATTCTTTATTACATATCGATCTTCATAACTTAATTCTTCAGTTTTGTGTGACTAATGATAGCAAGTGTATCGGGTACGTTGCTTAATATTGGTCCAAGACATAGTGTCGGCCTCTTAACTCATTAGGCATAATGATTTGGAAACAAGAATAATTGTGCCTGAAACTATCTTTACTATACTATAAAAATTTCAAATCTAAGCAACACGTGACATTATTATTATTTTTTTTTTCCAACAAGTATTTATTGTTTTTGCCATCTTTTTTCAAATAAAATTTAAATAATATCATTTATTGGCTAAAATATTTAAATATTATTTAAGTAATTAAATAAATTGGAGCTTTAAAACTTGTAATTCATGTACAATTAATATAAAATACTAAAAATAGTGTGTGATGCCAAGAAATTTTCTGCATTTTTTTTTTTTGGAATAATTAAAAAATATACTAATCTTATCTCCAATTTCTCCACTTGATTACACGAAACATATTGTATTTACATAACTTACATCTAAAGTTTTAGATTTAGTTTTACCATATATTTTCGCTAGGTATCATGTCCATTTTTTAACATTGTTTACTTGTAAGTATCTCTGCGGTAAATTTGTTACTAACAATTGAGTTCTTTTTTTGGAACAATACTTTTTTCTTACATTTATTTGTGTGTGGTTACTGCATGTAATTCCAATTTATTCATGTCCGACCTAAAATAATAATCACGTCATCTAGAATTTAAACCGTGTAATTTGGGTACATTTGATATGTCATCAAAATTTAGGGAGCTCCACGTAATTCCCTAATTATATACCAATGGGTCAATCTGAAAATTTTCTTTTAAATTTGGTGTCAATTAAAAGTTGTGCCTAAACTTTGAGGATCAAATTAAGCCCTTGTTTGGCCCTCATTATAATGGGATTTTGGAAAGTGGAAATTACACCCGTATCCACCCCACCCCGTCTATCCCATACCAATTTTACACCCAAGCCCAAATTTATTTCCTTATCTCTTTTCTCTCCATCTTCTCTGTAAGGATTTTCAACCCAAACCCCACAAGCAATCGTAATATAGTAAAAAAAAAAAAAAAAACAAAGCAAGAATAGAAATCGAACACACATATTGTTCACCAAATTTAGTCAAACACGACCTAATCTGGAAGGCTCAAAGGTAAGCTCGTCACTATCAAAAAGCCTTCAAGAGATTGTACATACCGTTGAGAAAACCAAATTAGACCCTTTATATGGTCATCAATTCACAAGGATCTCTCAATAACTCGAACCCTAGCCACAAGACTAGACAGAACCTTGTCAAGAACACAATACAGGTTTACCAGCCACAATCAAGGCCTAAAACACTGTACAAACGTTCTACTATCATCAAATAACTACAAAGATTATTACAAAACCACCAAAGATCTCCAAATTTAAGAAGAAAAGAAGAACATAGGTGATAGAACGAGAGAGAAAATGAAACGACCCAAAATTTTTAAAAGGTTTTGAATTGCTACCAAATTTTCATATTAAAATTTTTTATATAACAACGTGGCATGCCATAATATATATATAATTTCGAAAAGGGTAATTTACTCAAATTTGTAGAAAAAGAAATATATCTTAATTAATCATAGGAAAGAAATAATATTTTTTCTGCGCCATTCTTTAAACGTGTGAAATAGTTTGTCAATTGACTTTTACATACAAAAGCATGCACATGTAGTAATGAATACCGTATATAGGACAAGACAACTCTAACATCAAGCATACTATACTTTTCTCTTTCCTCGAAGTATGGGACACGTCTCCAAAGGAGACAAGAATGCTACCAAAGTCTCCCTTATTTTATTGAAGAAATTTATGGGACATTATTACAGAGCATGACCATGGAATTACCAACGGTCAATTTTATTTACTCTGACAATATCACAGTAAAGACATGTTCCATATATATATAGTGAAATTGGTGAATGAAATAATATTTAATTCTAACATTCATGGAAAAGCCAAATCTTCGTAAATCAACTACTGAAAACAAAGGCAAATTGTCGGATCTGGTGGAAGAAAATTTTGGTAGAATAAATAAATATATGGATACGATTATATGACCTATTTTCCACCACAATCGGACACATTCAATTATTTTTCATCAGTGAAATCTGTAGAAAAATATAACATCCAATTCGAACTTTATTTAAAGTGCAGACTATATATGTTCATCTACAATTAAGCATGTACGAAAATTTATTTATAACTAAATGTCCACTGCAATAACTTAAAATAAATAAAAATTACGTGCTAATTTAGTTCTTTATCCAGCGAATCGAAACTCAACAACGCCATCGAACCACCACGCTCTGT
Organism: Olea europaea var. sylvestris; assembly: GCF_002742605.1. NCBI lineage: Eukaryota > Viridiplantae > Streptophyta > Magnoliopsida > Lamiales > Oleaceae > Olea > Olea europaea. The sequence continues at coordinate 6,657,239 of NC_036246.1, forward strand.
CACGACTCGATCTAACCTGTGAAGTGTAGGGAAAAGGGTAAGTACCTGGGAATACTCAGTAGGATATGAAAATTAATGGTGTGATCCCAAATAATAATTTGGAAACATGTGTCAGAAAATCATACCGTCGCATAAGTTTAAAATCCGGTAAGAACTCACATCATAACATTTCATTGTGCCGGAATGACCATATTATTCATATCATAGCATTCATATCATAACTTTAACTTTCATGAGTATAAAATTCGTCAACATGTGAAAAAAATAATTAAACGGGACAAAGAAAAATACTGCACATCATATCCTACCTTGTTATACTGCTTTAATCTGAAGAGAAAAATGAAAATCACGTTCCTTTCTCCTTTCTTTTTCTGCCTCTTTTGTATTATGAGTCGTGTACAACTATTTTTATTTTTATTTTTTGTGTGTCCCTTTTTTCATGTATTGCATCTGTATACATAGACTATAGGTAATTATACCTTAATTTCCTTTTGTGTATTGTGGGGGAAACGTGTAGAAGTGGGATGTAATTGTGGATAAAAATAGAGAAACGAAATTTTGAAACAAGATATTTGACTAAGTCCTTTCACTTAAAATCAGCACACGTGGTGGCCTCCCATTAGTTCAAAGTGCTAATTAAAAAATGAAAAGAATCAGTTCCAACCACTACTTACATCTTCCCATCTCTCTCTCTCTCTCGCTCACGTGGCTAAGTCTCATCTTCTCTTTTCTTTTTTCCTTTTTTTTTAATATCTATATTTAACAAAAAAAAAAATCAAAAAAAAATCAATCACTCACTAACCAAAAATCTTGCACAACTACAAACTCAAATAATAATAAGAATAATCATAATAATATTTTAAGGCTAAATCTTTCGACCTCAATAATTTAAGCTCCTTTAATTCAAATCAACTTTTTCTCGAGCTTAATATGCATCTTTAATTACGACTTATCCAAGGAGCCCAACATTCATATGCTTATTGTTGCTCCGTCAACATCTACATTTTAACCCGAATAAAATTTAATTTTACTTTGTATATAGTTTAGTCCTAAACTTTTAAAGTATTAAAACTTAGCATACATAAATCAAATTCCATTCTATAAAATTTCGGAATATTACAGAAAACCCAAGAGACTATTCTTCAAAAGTGACCGACTGATTGAAGACTCAATGCCTCAAAAGTCTCCAAAGGCATTAATAATGGAAGACTAAATCTCAACCTTAGGATTAGATCAACGGTCCACAATAGCCAAGAAAAAGCACAACTCGAGTGACCATCTATTAGCCAATGCCCAAGTGCCAACTATCCATGGGAGTACAAATGGGACAAATCGCATTTTCACTTATGAAAGTGTGGTTTGAGAAAAACAACTCCACATTCTTTCTTTATCCCTCTCTACACACTTGGTGCCGATTCCCTCTCTCTACTTCTCGATCCTTTAAATTTCGAGGTCTCACCTCTCTACCTTCCCATCATCTCTATTTCGACGCTGGTTTGTTCCTCTTGTAGTCAAGTCGAGCACGACACCGTGCTGCTATGTCTGCAGTGGCTCTGCGGTTGTTAGACTACTTTTCGCTATGGATTTGAGAAGGTTGTGGTGGTGATTGTTCACAAGGTGGTGGTAGTGATGCAATGGTGGCGATGGTAGCATCGAATTTAGGGATTTTTTTTAGTAGGTGTGGCGATTGTGGTGTGATGGAGATGGTGGTTGTGATTTTTGGTACAAGAGGTGGTGGTGCTGCTACTGGCCATGATGTTGATGGTGAGATGGTAGCGATGGTGGTGTAGGTGTTGGCGTCGACACTAGTGGTTGTTTTGTAGTTGAAAATAGCAGTTTGGTGGTGGTGGTGGTGAGGTGTTGGTTGTTGACAAGTCTGTGAAGGAGTGTTGGTTGGAAATGGTGGTTGTGGTGGTCGTAATGGCAGCGATGGTGGAGGCAACGACAATAGCGGTGACGTTATGGAGGTGTGGGGTGTTGGCAGCTTTGGATTTGATTTTGTTAGCGGTGAGGTAGTGGTGGCGCTGGTTGTTGGTGAAGTAATGGCTCTAATGATGTTATGATTGTGGTCATTGTCACAGATGGCAATGCTGGTGAGGCGGTATTAATGATGGTGGTGGTGGGGCGACGGTGATCACAAATTATTTGGTTAATTGTGACCAATAAATGGATTAATGTGTGATCAAAAAAATAATATGTAGCTAATGAAATATATAGCTCGTGACTAATAAATAACACGTGACAGAAAAAATTGTTATTTTGTGACCAATAATTTGATAAATTGTGATCGAAAAATAATTTTTAACTAATTAATTAATATTTTGTGATCATGAAATAAGTCGTGACTTGTAAAAATTGTTATTTGAAACAAATGAATAATATATGACTTATTATTTGATAAATTTGTGATCGATGACTAAATTGTAACCTATGAAATTTTTGATTTGCGATCTTGAAATACATATTGATTTATAAAAAAATTTATTGTCATTGAGAAATAATTTGTGATCCATTAATTTAATAATTTGTAATTAAATTGTATAGAACTGTGATCTTAATATATTTAATTAATTATTTTACAAATAAAATTTTAAAAATCTGATTTTTGAAGTTTTGAAATGTGTCTCTTATGTATTAATTTTTTTCCATTTGCAAAAAATGTATTTTTGAATAGTAATTTTTTAAAGGATGTGTGGTTAAAAAAAGAAAATTTTTATTATTTATATGTAATATTATATTTATTGAAAAACATGTGATTGGAGAGGGAAGATGCCTTAAAACTTTAACAGGGCTAAACAGTAAGTTCATGAAAACACAAAGTTTTGGCATACTTCCTGCAACACCCTTCTCGTATTACAATCAGCCGTTTCATTCCTTCCGGTCGTCGTCGTCTCATTCGCCTTATCTTTCTCTCTGTACGCACTTTAGCTTTTCTTTAAATACATATATCGACGCTTGTTGTGAGTATACACGTATTTGTTCATACAAATTGCTCCTTCAATTTTTGGGATTCATTTGTTTTGGCGAAGCAATTGAGGGTTGGTTTGATTTTTCCCGTTTCAACTCTATTCAGAAAACTACTGCTATCAATTGTAGTAAAAGCGAGAAAATCAAACAACGATAGATTATTTCAAATCAACACTAATTCTTATTTCTTTAGCTTATCCATTAGCCATTTATTCTGCTGGGTTTAAAAATGCTTATAATTAAAAAGAAGCGGAAATTTTAGCAGCCGAGAATACATGTAACTGTATCGACATTTTATTCTTCAATCATTTGCTTCATTACTTTGGCTTTATTGATTTTCTTCATTTGTTGCAGTTGAGAAAAAGAGACAAAAGCAAATGATTAAAAGTCGATTTTACAGGCTTGAACATGGTGACAGAGATGCTTCTTCTGATGATTATTCATCTTCTTCTGTCTCCAAAGTGGAGGCAGATGAAACAGAAGATGAAGAAGAAAATGAGGTTGCAGAAGTGAGAAAGGACAACGAAGCTTCCTCTTCTTCTGGTATTCATAAGTTAGCAGTTATGCATTGTCAAATTTTTAAGAACACTGTGTTTTGCATATTTCTTGAGATGAAACTTCAAAGGTAGCTTCTTTACGTAAAATATTGATTTCCCTGCAGTTAGAACTGATTCATAATTACTCATACGGTATTGAGTATCTGTTTCTTGGCAGTGTTCTATGAGCATTTAGTGTTGTACTGCATGTTCGTTGATTAAATTATTTTTCTTGACAATTGCTGAAATTCAGATTGATTGGTTTTTGAATTTCCGCATGACTTAATTCATAGATTATATTTACAGTGTATTGGTTTTCCTTCTCTTGCTCTTTCAGGTTATGAACGGGAGGGTAGTTCAGTAAATGAAAATCTTGATTCATTAGGTATTTAATCTCGCTCTTTATAAAATCGAGTTCTTGAGATATCTATGAGCATTTAGGGTAAATATAGGATTGGTAAATACACTAATGCAAATTTGTTGGCATGAATGAATGGGCCATTTTTTTATTCTTGTTTTCTTGAATATATTAGTTTACAGTGCTCAGTCTTTGCACTATCTTTATTACATAGTGCAGAGTTTTGAGCACTGAACTACCTCAATTAGTTTACAGTTCTTTGTCTTTGCATTATCTTCATTACATAGTGCAGAGTTTTGAGCACTGAACTACTTCAATTATTATGGTTTTTGCTTTTTGTGTATGTATTGCGAATGCTGTTTATGTGATGGTAGAAAAGCTTAATTCGTACTTCTGTTCTCCTCTCGTGATGAAAATAACAATTATACACATCAAATCCAGAATAGGCTAACTCCTGGTCAGAAAGTTCCGACTGTCAATCCAAAAAATCAGTTTTCAATCCAATCTTTCTAGATTGAACTTGGTCCCTGTCCTTCTCAACTTCTTTGTCCAAGGTTATTGAGCTCTTTAGTCATTACTCTTTTCTCTGGTATCTTCCGTTCTGTTCATATCAAGAGGTGTTAGTGGCCAGTCTTTGAATCAAAAACAGAAAGCCATTTGTATAGAAATTTTGTGCAGGATTTTGGATTTGTTGAATGTAAGTTCAACTTGAACCATATTCTGCTTGAATCAATACTAATTCCATCTTATTGTTCAATGACATTAATTTTTGCATGTTTACCAACTAGTGATGAGGATAATACAACTCGAAATCACGCAAATCATCACTGAAAGTCATCCAAATGGCGAAGGCAATTCTGAACCTGTCAATAACGAGCATGGTAATAAAAAGGATGAAATCCCATTGGATGCAGCAGACTGTATCTTAAAATTGAAATCAGTTTTCAAGTGCAGGCTGTGCCCTAGGATCGTATGCTTGTCAGAGGAAACTCTCAAGGCGCATCTCACCTCCAAGGCGAGTATTCACTTGGTGTGCATTTTGTTTTTAATGCAATATCTGATAATATTTATCATGCATCTCCCTTACGAATTATGTATATATGGAGATTGCTGGAGGATACATACTTCTGCCCATGATTGACTAACAAGAAAAAAAATTGAATGGCTAAAACTCACTTTCCGTGCTTTTTATCCAAAATAATCCTTTTGTTTATTTGAATATGTCTTTGTGATTTCATTTCTTTTTCAACATATTTTAGGAGTTTTGCGAATTAAGATTCCCAACTTTTGTTGTGTCTACTATATTACATCCACAGTGCATAGTCGTAAATAAGCAACAATAATCATGTTCCCCTTTTTCATTCTCATTAAGACAATGAACCAATATTTGAATATCGCGCTTTAATCGTTTTAAACTTACATCTGTTTACACAAGTAGCAGATTGTATTTGGGAGATACTTTTTTGTCACTAAAAAGCTCTGGAGCCTTTAGTGACTGCAATTGCTTATCTTGCCTCTCTATTCTATTAAAAGTATCTAGCACATGTTTGACTTCTCCTACAGAAACTTTGCTTCATGTCCTTCACAGAGACATGCCCTTTCTGAAAAATTACTAAGAGAAGGGAAGGCTTAAGCTTATGTTCAACAGTGATGGACAGATTGAGGGGAGAGACTCATTCTGAGATGCATGATGCATCAGTTTCAGGAGAAGGAGAGGTATGTTACCCTGCTTCTGGGAGCTCACTAAAATGTTGAATGGATAAGTTTCACGTTAAACTACTTGACCTCATTAAATTTGATTCTTCATGACATCGTAGAAGCCAACCAAGTTCAAGAAGAAAGTCAAAGGAGAACGGAAACAGCAGAAAAGATTTAAGGAAGGTAACATGCATCTTGCTACCTTCTCGATCTGATATTTCCATACAAAAAACTATGCCAAATAGGGCTTAACTTTTGTGAACTGCAAGGAAGCATCAAGGTTGGAGAAAGGAAGTTCGAGAAAGAACCAGGGAAGGAAGACGAGGAAAAATGACGGTTTTAGAAAACAATAATCTTTCAGTTATTGTCTTCAAGGCTAGAATGAAGATCCAAAATGGCTATAAATCAATGATAGCAGTCGAGACATATTTCCAATTTGGGCTCAACCACGTATACTGTAGGAAAAAGAAAAATTGTAGACACAGGAAAAGCAGTTTTCATACATGGTTTTTATTTCCTTGTCAACGCAAACAAGTTTTGTAATATGATCCTCCCAGGCTAGCTAACTGATTCACATGAAAGGATACGTTAACTGAGCGATTCATGTACACATACTAACTTTGAATAACGCTTAAAATTAAGCTGAATTTATGGTTTGATTATAATCAAGATCTGCTCTCCAGCGAGCTTTTCATTGCTACAAGATCAGAGTTCAGCTGCATAACTCAACGAAAATTGTGCAAACCATGTTTTGATCAGAACCAAGCAAAGAGATTTCAATGGCCTCAAACTAGATGTAAATTTTTACCGCCACAATATGGAATTCTTCCCCCAAGAAGCTAAGAGGCATTATATGCAGACGCTATGACAGGAGTCTTTCATGATGTTATCTTAAAGTTTGAAGCTATGAGTATTTTCTGCAGTACCAAATACAATTGAAGGCCTACTTTGGAACAGCAGACAGCAGTATCAAAGGACCAGTTTAACGACCCCAAAATGGACCTCAGACTTGATTTAGCTTGCAGGAATTGCTTCATTTAAGATTCAAGTTGAGAGCTAAAAGAACTGTTTTCACAACGAAGACGACCCTAAGATGATAGCCGAACATATTTTCAAGGACAAAGCCTAAGAATTGACAAAATTAAGTCATCAGAATTATGGTTCACCCCCGTCTGATTGAGTATTGGGTGAAGGCAGTTGTTGTTCTTCATGTCCGTCTCCTTCAGTATCATTCTCAGGTTGAGGGCCTTGGTCTCCATTTTCATTGTTTTCAGGGTGAAAATTAATGGGAAATTTAGTTACCCTGGGTTTGTCAGTTAATATGTTCCTTTGAATCCTATCAATCAAGATCTTTTGGGGTGGCTCTTCTCTCAGCTGCTCTGCATCATAATCATTGTTGACATAGTAGCCCACCCGAACAAATTCTTGACCCATATAAGAGCAGGTCAAGAGAAGTACAGTCACGCCAATTATATCTTCTTCGCGGATCTTCGAAGGATCTGGGGCATCTGCCTGTCACCAATCCCACGAAGTGTAAAATTCTAACGAGTATCAGTCGATTGCAAAATTATTTTTCAGAAAATTTAGTGTATTACCTGCAGAACAAAACGATAATTTCCCACATTGACTGGCCCAACAAGAACACTTTCTAGTAGTTGGTCATAAGTTTCATCCTCAGCAGATCCAACATAAATGAGTTTCCATTCCAAATCTGCATATGCATTTCAAAAATTACAAACTGGAAAATTATGGTATTACTTTTTCCAACCAAAGCTAGATTATAAAGTTGAAACATAAAAGAGTATTCATGGAAATGAACATAAATATACTAAATTCACTAGAAATACAAGAGACAGAAGATAGTGCTAAAGCTGATATTGAACAGTGCAGCCTTGGCCGCTTGTTTGTACCTCTGATAAGAGGTCAAAATCATAAACAAACAAGCTTGGACTCCAGCACAGACATGAACACAGAATGGCTCCCCTCACCCATAACCACACACACAGGGCTAAGTTTATCCGTTTTGATTCCACGAGAAACTAGCTCTTTTCATTTCAGTGCATGCAACTCAATGGTTTCAATTCTCTCACCAAATAATCACTAATAAACTAAGTCAGTCAAAGAAAAAGAAAGAAAGAAAATATATCTCCTATATTAGTAAACTTTATTACAACCAATTGACAAAGATAACTTTCATAAAGTTATACATTGACATCCTTTAGCCTCCTACAATTGATGCTCTCATTAATCCTCAAAACCGCATTTTTCCTTTTCCTCTATCATGCTTTCGTTTCTTAATACAGTAAAGTCCCAGTAAAGTTGACCTCTCTCAATCGTGTTGTTTAGTTTTCCCGTTAGCTTTTAAATAGATGATCTTTCCTTGATGAATGGAAATGTTAATGGTTTTGTAGCTATATTATTTAAGGAATCTTATGCTGAATCAAGTATGATATGTCCCGTCCGTGTAATTACTGCATCAAACTAGTGTGCACACGTGTAATACAGAGTAGTTGACTTTCATGATTACGATCTAGCACTTCCACAAACCTACTTTTGTGAAACCTCTTTTCAAATATATACAGGATAAAAGAATGTAATATCATATAAAACTAAGAAATTACTGACAAGTGACAATGGCCCATTGCACATATCCCACATCACACGAGCAATAAATAATTTCTAACTAAAAAACTTAGCTAAAGATCTCCTAATCAATTGCCATGGTCATCAAAGCCCCTTCAATAGATTCATTAATCTATTTTATGCATTCAAAAGGTCCCGATACTAGGTGAAATACTCAGAACCACAGGGTTTTTCCCCCTTTCACGCTTGAGAAGTTTTCTTAATGCAAAGGAAATCACCAAAAGTTCAAATGAAATTCCAAATTACATTTAAAATCAAAAGCACTAGAACACAGAACGTACCTTGGTTCTTCCCAAAATTATTACTTTAAAACAAAATCTATTTTAGCTAAATTAGCAAGTCATTTACTGATTAAAAGGAAATTATTTCATCAAGCACCAAACATAACCAAAAATCCAATCCACAAACCCTAGTATTCACCTTCAAATGATAAAATAACCCTAACAGGCTCCGAATTTAACTAAACGTGACATATTAAACAAACAAAATTAAACAATCCAAGCATATAGATTATAGGAGAAACAAGAAAGTACCGTCTTTAAGAGGAGTAACACATTCGTAGGAGATTTCGAACTGGAAGGGGCTTAAAAACGACGCCGGATTGTCCAACACCGCGACGTTAGTAATGTTAACTGCACTCATTATCCCAGGATTGACTGTGGAGATTTGAAGCACTAACAGGATTGCTAAGAAACGAATCGAATGAAATCGTACAAAACACGAAGTTCATAAAATGGAAAATTTTGAAAATTGATGAGAAGAAGAATTCGAAGAGAAAAAAACTGAAGAAGTACAAAAATTAAATCATTGGGACGAGAAATGTTTAGCCTTTGGGGTTTTCGTTTTGCTTGTGATGCGTGTGTTCTGCCTAGAGCGGATTTTATACAAGTGACCGGCTACATTTATAGCAACCGGATATACCCGGTTCTGGAATTTGGCGGGAGTTTGCTTTAATTGGGCCTATTTATATAAAATTGTTCGGCCCATTTATTTATCATCATGAATAACATTTTGAAATGGGTAATTAGCACAAAACATCCCTACCTTTCGATGTTTTTGTGGAAAACGTCCCTACCTTTCATTTTTTGGTGGATTACACCCTTACCTTTACATTTTTTTGCGCAAAACGTCCTTATGTCAACTCTCCGTTAAAATGCTCCGTTAAATCAAAAAGGTAATTAGCATAAAAGGTCCCTACCTTTTAAAGTTATTGTGCAAAACGTCCCTACCTTTTATTTTTTAGCATAATTAGCAGAAAAGATCCCTACCTTTCAATATTATTGTTCAAAACGTCCCTACCTTTCATTTTTAGCATTTTTACCCCTACATTTCACCTTTCATTGCGCAAAAGGTCCTTTTTATCTTTTTTTTTTCCAATAAAATGACGATTTTACCCTCCTATTGAAATAAATCAAAAAGAAAAGAAAAAAATAATTAATTAATTGCAATCATAGTTCTAAATCTTTCAAAACATTACAGATAAATCCTAAATTCTTCACTACCGCCACTTTCACAACCCCACCAAGCCACCACCTATAGATTCATATAGCACCACTTTTCGACCACAACACATAGGACTCCACCACCACCAGCGTCGCCTCACTCTTCCCAATATCCTCCTCTATAGTATTGGTCACCAATCTGTCCGAAACAACCACATTTACGGTGGTGGAGTCCGGTGGGCATGGTGGCCGAAAGGTGGTATTATGTGGATTTATAGTTGGCAGCTTGATAGGTTGTGAAAATGGTGGTGGTTGAGAATTTATGATTTTTTGTAATTTTTTAAAAATTTAAGGATTATGGTTGGAGTTGGTAATTCATCTTTTCTTTTTGTTTTATTTGAATAGGAGGGTAAAATCGTCATTTTATTGAAAAAATGGATGAGAATGACCTTTTTTGCAATAAAAGGTGAAAGGTAGGGGTGAAAATGCTAAAAAATAAAGGTAGGGACGTTTTGCACAATAATATTGAAAGATAGGAACCTTGTCTGCTAATTATGCTAAAAAATAAAAGGTAGGGACGTTTTGCACAATAACTTTGAAAGGTAAGGACCTTTTGTGCTAATTACCTTTTTGATTTAACGGAGCATTTTAACGGGGAGTTGACAGAAGGACGTTTTGCGCAAAAAAATGTAAAGGTAAGGGTGTAATCCACCAAAAAATGAAAGGTAGGGACATTTTCCACAAAAACATCGAAAGGTAGGGATGTTTTGTGCTAATTACCCTTTTGAAATATGAAAGGGAGCAAATAGCGCACAAGCTATAATGATTTCGTATTTCTATTTTTTATGTACCTTTTTTAGTATTACATTATTGAAGTATAATTTCATTATGGAAAATTCTACTTTTACATAATTATTGTACATAATAGTGTCCACAATGTGATGTGACAATCATTTAATTGTTAATGTGCAAGTGTGAGATTTGAATTAAAGGTTGGATATGGACACCATTATGTAAACAATTATGTACATATAACACTTCCCTTTCATTATTGATTCCGAAACTACTCACAAACCAAAGCAGGTATAGGAGTCGAGCAAAACTCTGTTTGATAACTTTGATTCGATTATTTAAAAAAAATTGATTTTAATGAGGTCCAAAATGATAGTTGATAATCATAACTGTTATGCGGGCCAAGAGAAGGGAAAAAATGGTAAACGCTTATACGGTGACATGAATGTTGACTTGTCAAACTACTTAATGGTGTGAATTATGATATCCAATTTTTATTTTAAATTCCCTCATTTTGATAAAAATCTTACTATTAGTATATCATGACCAAATAGAGTCGTATTTGGAAATCCCTGAGCTAGCAACTTAGGTTAACGATGTTTCATCAACTTAATCCCAAACTTTAGTACTATTTTTTATCGAAAATAATTTTACACATATTTCACCCTTCGTTGAATCAACACGATTTGTATTCAATTCAATTTTGACTTAACAATAATGTACACAGATTACGGAGTCTTAATCAAACTCCTTTGGCCAAAAGAGTTCAATGTTATTACGCCCTCGTTTGGGCCCATTATTTGATATTATAATTTTTGGATATTGTTTTTTTGGAGAATGTGATCGAAAAAGAAGAAATTTTTTTTTGATTTATGTGTAATATTAATTTATTGGAGAATGTGTGGTTAAAAAGAATAAAGAAAAATGTACTATAAATTTAATAGGCTCAAATGGGGGTGAAGTATGGTGAGAAATAAATGGATGCTTCTCAAAAACTGTACATAAAGTAAAATGACATTCATACATTGAACTACAATCTATACTTATTATTTGCCACTCACATCCATTTTCCCAGTCTGAGAATGGAAAATGTCTACTACATCTGTAGATGTGGTACATCCCTCGGGACTTTTATATCCAATACGGAGCGAATAAATCTAGGAAATCTGATTGATATGCCACAAGATGGATGAATCAAACCAATGGCAGCATGATGATGAACTGGTGACACCGTGAGGTCTGCGCCCTTTTATCTTCCACACAAGTGGAGGAGAAAACCACATATCAGGCACCTCAGCAGTTCGATAATATGATGGTTTTTTGGAAAGATTTTGTCACCGGAGAAGCACTATTTCATCCGCAAAAATCAATTAGAAAACTGACCACGTGTACAAAATTACTGGTTCTGATACAGATGCGGAGAACTAATAGCATACAAAGAATACACCAATAAGCATCTCGAAACTTAAAACAGCATTTGTGTGTAAGAAATGCTTCAAGCAGTGAATAATACAACTAGGCACATGAAAAAATAGCTTGATTTACCTCCAGGCTCCATGTAGAAAGCATCTGAAAATCAGGACATGACACAGCAGACATCCCAGAATTCTTCAGTTTCAGGATTGTAGCAGACTATTAGGATTGGACTATACCTAAAAACATAAAAAATTGCCCCTTATCAAGCGCCAGTATCGCAAGTGCTTTTATTTGCATATAACCAGAATAGGGAGGAATCAAGAGAGAGACTTCCTTCACTAGAACAAATCCATGCTTGTGTCAGTTGTGTGTGCATGGATGATTATTGACAAAATCCTCAATTGTAGAATTGCAATCCACTGCCCTTTTTTTCTCATATTATCCAGATTGGCTGCGCCTCTGGGAAAGGTTATTGATTATTTCAAGTATCACCCCCCCTTTTTTCGGGTGAAGCATGCACCCTCGCTCAAAGCTCCTTTATAGAATAGTATGGGCTTGTGCCTCTGGCATTTTGCACTATCTCACCTTTATTAGCTCCCTTGCCTTTGCTTTGCTCCAGCATAGAGTGAATTTTCTTGGCACTGCATGTTTAACCTCACGCGTCATACTCGAATATAAAAATGCAGTATAATTTGGTTATCATCTTCACTCATGTTTTTTAACAGTTGTCTTCAAATATAACAGAGGAGGAGAATCAGATATCGTAATTTTACCATCCTGCTTTTTTTATTTTTCATGCCAAGCACCAATAGGGACCAAGTGTTTCTTGACCTGCAAAAATGGGTAACTTATTTTAATAATAAAGCCTCTCTGTTCCTTAGTTTAGGAATGCAGAGCTTCTGTACATGATACCTTCAACCAGGCATGTAAATGCTTTGATGGAGTATATCCAGCATTTACATCGAGAGTTTTTAACCATTAAGTCTTCACAAGAGAAAAAAAAATGCTTCATCAAGTTTGTTGTTCAGTTTATTCAATGTGGCTTCTTATTCGCATCCTAAAAGAGCTGGGTGACTTCAAGATGACAGTAAAGACTTGTTTGAACTAACAAAAGCAGACACTTAATATTCGTTTTATTTTCCCTGGAGAAATTTTGGATTTGATATATATTTGTCATAATCACTTATCAAAAAAATATATATATTTTTCATAATCACCGTTCTCCTTTCAATAACTGTTGGGTTTTTGATACCCAATAATCTCGGGCGATGATGTTAAACAGTGTCGGATAGTTGGATTAGATTTCATAGGCTTCGGCCGATGATTGAAATATTTATTAACACACCCGATTAATTGGCTCAACTTGAAAAACAACTTGAAGGTCGTTTGAAGCAACTTAATATAGTTAATGTTGCTTACGGCCCATTTACGTCTTGGATGGCTCAATTTGTGTTCCGCCCCCTTTAACCATTAGTTGGTTCATGAGCCCACTATATTATTACACCCTTCATTTGTTGAATGAGCCGTGTGTTTTGCAATTGAAAAGAGGCAGCCAACATTTTCTCTAGTTTTCTCTCTTGAGCCCTAAAATTGAATCTGTCTTCCTCTATTCTTGGTGATTCATTGCAGCCACCATATTGTGTTCTTTGTGAACACATTGACTTGAGCAACCGAAGTAAGAATCGTTGTTTGGGTTGAAGTCATTGTTGGGTGTGTTTAATAAGGTTGAGATTGGTTCAACTGAGCCCGAAAAATCCACCATCGGAGGTCGATTATTCAACATTTCGTATCAGAGCGAGGTTGGGGTGGAATTTTCGGCCAAAATCTGACCAGAAACGGACTAGAAAATCGGAAGAAAACAAAAAATCGGACTGCCCAGTTTTTTCACCAAAAACCGCACCTGCAAACGCAATTTTCCGGCGATCCAGACATCTTTTGGTGAAACGGAGACCAGGGTTGAGACGTGCAGGTGGAGGCGGTTCTGGGTGTGTGGCATGTGATTCCAACAGCGGCGCGTGGCTTCTCCAACGGTGGCGCGTGGGGCCGATTTTGGGGAAGCTGTCTTCAGGCAGTTTGTTCCTTATATTATTTTTAACATTTTTCGTGTTGGAAGTTTTCTGTTTCAGGTTATACAGAAAAGTTGGACGATTTTGCCCCTGAAAATCGAACTGCATTTCTTGGCAGGCTGCACGGTTATATTTGCTGAATCTTTAGGTTGAATAGTGGTGGTCCTAAAGCAGTAAATTCGTATCTCTCTCGATTATGCGGGCTTCACTGCATATGCATCTGTGTGTGATCCTTTCAGCATGTGTGTGATTACCTAATTTGTTGCATGACTATATGTTGCATTTCAATTTGTTTGATATGTGTGTTTGCATAAATTTGAGGTAATGTAATTACTTGGTGTGATCGTTTGCATGCATAGTGGGTTAGGATGCATTAGCAGTGTTTTAGATGTCTTTTGGTAAGGTGGAGTATAGATGCTTAGGGGTACATGGTGATTTGTGCCAGGGGATGTGGAGTGTGACATTTGGATCACGAATGGAGATATGATCAAATGTGTAGAATCCTTAATCTGTGAAAGAGACTCTGTACAGGTGGAGTGCGAGAGAGGCACTTCTATCACTTCTGCAAGGTGGAGTCCCATTATCCACGTAGGTTAGGAGAATTGATGTGGTGATAGAGGATTATCCCTGAACTTAGGATCTATTGTGACTTACCATTTTGACATAAGTTGTGTGATCTATTTAGTGAGCATGGTGGGCGATGAGAGGAGATATGTGTTCTCGATGTGGGAGTAACACGAAATGGGATAGGATAAGTGTGGTGAGATTTTTGGTGAGGTCATTTATGCATGTTTTTCATATGTGTTTGATCGTGTGCTGATTAACTTGATGTTAATAGGTGGTTCTATGTGAACGTGAATTTGAAAAGATCTGTGTGAGATATCCTATATAATATCTTTATCGCATGATTAATTGTTCACTATTAGTACTTATTTCTATTTGGGTGTTTTTTGGACCTTAGCCCCGGTGAGTACATGGAGAAGGTATGGTGTGTGTTTCGGTTCGAAACACGAGGTAAGGTCTGAGATACCAATTTTATTGGATTACCTTGATTGTGCAAGTTTAAACTTTGTGTTTTGGTTACTTGCAGATTATTGGGCATCAAGGTGGAGATTGTTGGGTTTTTGATACCCAATAATCCTGGACGATGACGTTAAAAGTGTCGGATAATCGGATTAGATTTCATAGGCTTCGGCCGATGATTGAAATATTTATTAACACACTTGATTAATTGGCTCAACCCAAAAAATAATTTGAGGGTCGTTTGAAGCAACTTAATATAGTTAATGTTGCTGACGGCCCATTTACGTCTTGGATGGCTCAATTTGTGTTCCGCCCCCTTTAACCATTAGTTGGTCCATGAACCCACTATATTATTACACCCTAAACCTAAATATTGCTCTCATTTTTTGAATGAGCCGTGTGTTTTGCAATTGAAAAGAGGTGGCCAACATTTTCTCTAGTTTTCTCTCTTGAGCCTTAAAATTGAATCTGTCTTCCTCTATTCTTGGTGATTCATTGCAGCCACCATATTGTGTTCTTTGTGAACACATTGACTTGAGCAATCGAAGTAAGAATCGTTGTTTTGGTTGGAGCCATTGTTGGGTGTGTTTAATAAGGTTGAGATTGGTTCAACTGAGTCCGAAAAATCCATAATCGGAGGTCGATTATTCAACAATAACTAATTACAGTTTTTCTTTTTACAACTCAAATTAATTTGCATCAAATAAGCTTTCATACTTCCTAGGTTATTGATGAATTCATGAAAATAAATGAACACATACTTTTATCTTGAGGAACCTTTTTTCGCTGAAACAACCAAAAGACGACTTTTTATAACAAATATTTCAACATCAAAAGTAAAATTTCTTGTAGGAACGTTCATGAATAAGCAAAAAATAATGACGTAATACAGCATTTTAATTAATAAACAAGCACAAGAATATGGGCTGACCTTTTCACCATGAGTTCCTTTGATTTTGCAATAGCCATTTCTTCCATTGACTTCTTTCCAAAGCAGTAAAAGTCAGAAACAGATTCAACATCTCCGCTTGAATCACCAAGTAAATCCAACATCTGGCATCGAGACACTCAACTGGGCAAGCAGTCTTGAAGTTCTTGTACATATCTCTCTCTCTCTCTCTCAGGAGCACTATATCAGGAGAACCAAGTTCATGTCGAGATAACGAAGATTTCATGTCACTCTCCACTTCAAAGTCATTGCAACAATTTGGAGCAAACGAAGTGCCCTCATCCTCCTGCGCAGGGAAATTGTCCAAAGCAAAAGCAGGATCCCTCTCAGCCCTTGGATCAACTTCCTGGGCCCCACGGTAAAGGAAACCCATCAAAATTCTTGCTTGAAGGCCATTTCATCAACAACCTAGAAAATACTTCTGCACCGCATCAGCATGTTCGCTATCAATTTTCTTAACATCTGAACCTACAGTGGGAATAACCCACTTATGTAAGGATCTTTTAAATCAATATATGGGCTTATACGTGTGAATAATTGTGTGTTAAATTATAGGCTATCGAATTCGGTTGAGCCCAATTAAAGTGATCTAATAAGGCTTCAGTTTTGGATTTTAATGTATCCAATTAAAGTATGGGTTTACATATGTGTAGAGACCGGGCCCAAGTCCTAATTCTATGATGGGCCGAATTAGGTCAAAGGACGTCCCTATATAAACAGGTTATGGTCCTCAGATCACACGCACGTATTATTCATTCTCTACTGCATCCCATCACAGAGAGGAAAAGGAGACTGCGTGTAGATTTGGAAGATTATACCACGAAATTCATATTGCATTAACCATGTCTGATTCAGGTACGATTCTGCTTTAATTCTTGTATTTCTTGATGATTTAACATGAAAAATTCGGTAATTTAAAGTATTAAATTATGCAATAAGTGGTATCAGAGCCTCTTCATGTTAAATCATTGAGAATCGAATAATTTAATTTGGTTCTTGCAATTTTTATAAAGTTTTCAGATTTGATGATTTAGGATTTATATTTTGTTGAGTTTGAAAACTTTTGCGGTATAATTTTTGTTATTTTCGAAATTCGGATTAATGGTTAAGAAAAATTCAGATTTGGAATTTCGAATTTTGGATTTATATTTCTGTACAGTTTAAAAAAAATTTGGGGCTGTACCGGTAGTAGGCTACAGCAACGCAGCCGGCAGTGCTACGTACAGCAGCGCTGCCGATGCTGCTTATGGCGCTGGTGTGCTTCGGGCGGCGCACGCCAAGAGAAAAAAAATAAAAAATAAAATATTAGGGTTTCATTTTTTTGTTGAATTTGGGGACGGGGGCTTCCTCTGTAAATTAGATAAGTTGAGGCCCCTGGTTGCAATTAGGGTTAGGGTTATAAAATTAAGGTTTCAGTCCCTAACCTTTAAGTTATATTAAGATTTGGGCCTTTAAGTTTCAGATTTAATAATTCAGTCCCTAAGGTTTAAAATTAATTAATTCGGGCCATTGAAGTTCTGAATTCTGTAATTAAAGCCCTCAAAATTTAATTATTAATTCAAATTGGCCCCCTAAGTTCATAATTAATTCAAATTGACCCCTAAAGTCTCAAATTTTCAAAATTTGATCCCTAAAGTTTTGAATTGGTCAATTTTGGCCCCTGAAGTTTTAAAATTTGTTCTAATTGATCCTCTAAAGTATTGAATTAATTAATTATGGTCCATAAAGTTTCAAGTTTATTTATTTCGACCCCTAAAGTTTGGAAGTAATTAATTTTGCCCCCTTAAAGTTTTGAATTATTAATCCTAAGGCCCCTAGAGTTTAAAACTAATCAAAATATGCAAAATTGGTGATTCTCTTTCTCAAATTTCGGTACTAAAGACTCTTTTATGAGATATAATATTCGAAAGTTGGTTAATTGAAGCAACATGTTGCCGAAGCAACCTCTCTTGTGAAAATTGACTAACTTAGAATGTTAAAAAGTGTTTGTGCATGTGTTATTCATGGGAATATTGGTTGGTCCAAAGGAAGGTCAATATTTAGTCGAATACATGGGCACTTGTGGTGATAAATGTGTGATGATTATTTGGTTTAATGTGTGATCAATAAATCGGTCCAAAGAAAGATTTATTGATTGACACGTTGTTTTATCGTCAATGTTTGATCACTACGCCAAGAGTACCGCTTACAAGTCAATATCTCTATCCAAAGACTAGATATTGATGTTGTGCTTGGTATCTTGTGATGGGCACTACCACTATTTGAGAATATTATTATTTGCATATTAAAGATATTCATGTGAGCTATTCATAATAAATGTTCTCTAATTCAGTTTCAGATTCTGCGGCTAATATCTCTGCTAGCATCAATTCCATTCCAATGTTAAATGGCACAAACTTCAGGGCATGGCAAGAGAATGTTATGATTGTTCTCGGAGTCATGGACCTAGACCTTGCTTTACGGGTCGATCAACCTGCTGCACTTACTGATAAGAGTGCCTCTGATGACAAGAGGGTGATGAAAAAGTGGGAACGATCGAATCGCATAAGCTTAATGGTCATGAAGCGTGCTATTCCAGAAGCATTCTGGGGCACTATGTCCGATAAGGTGACTACGGCTAAGAGTTTCCTTGAGGACCTTGAGAAGAGGTTTGTCAAGAATGAAAAGGCTGAAACAAGTACACTTTTGACAAATGTTATTTCAATGAGGTATAAAGGGAAACGAAACATTCAAGAGTACATTATGGAAATGTCTCACATTGCTTCAAAACTAAAGGCACTCAAGTTGAATTTATCTGAAGACTTGTTGGTGCACTTGGTTCTGATATCCCTTTCGGCACATTTCAGTCAATTCAAGGTGAGCTACAACTGTCAAAAGGACTCATGGTCCCTTAATGAACTCATCTCACAATGTGTCCAGGAAGAAGAAAGATTGAAGCATGAGAAGACAGAAATTGCTCTTTTGGCCACCACCTCTAAGGACAAAAGCAACAAGAAAAGGAAGATTAATAAGGAAGCTGCAGGTACGGCATCGCAAAAGAAATAGCATAAGGAACCAACTGAAGGTAGTTGTTTCTTCTGTGGAGATGTAGGTTATAAGAAGAAGAATTGCACCAATTATCATACATGGCATGTAAAGAAAAGTACTCTTCTTCATTTGGTTTGTTCTGAGGTTAATTTAACTTCGGTACCTAGACATACATGGTGGATAGATTATGGTGCAACAACTCACATCAGTATGTCTATGCAGGGTTGCCTGAGTTGTCGAAAATCAAGTGATGGTGAAAGATACATCTATGCTGGTGACGGCAAAAGAATGGAAGTAGAGGCAATAGGAAAATTTAAATTATTGTTAAAGACTGGATTTTATTTGGATCTTGTTGAGACATTTATTGTACCGTTTTTTAGACGGAATTTGATTTCTATTTCTATTTTTGACAAATTTGGTTATACTTATTCATTTGGAAATGGAAAATTTAGTTTGTTTCATGATTCAAAATTGGTTGGTTCCGGTTCTTTATCATGATACGATAATCTTTATTCAATTGATACAATTGCTTCTTATAATGAAACCTTGCATGTAAGTACTCAAGGTGTAAAGCAAAAATTAAATGCGAGAATTGTGTCTCGTTGTGGCACAAGAGATTAGGTCACATCTCCAAAAGGAGAATTGAGAGACTTGTGTCTGACGGGATTCTCGACCCTCTTGACTTCATAGATTATGATTTGTGTGTCAACTGTATAAGGGAAAAACAAACCAATAAAAGGAGATTTCAAGCCAATAGGACTTCGAACGTCTTAGAACTTATACATACGGATATTTGTGGACCATTCCCTACGGGTTCTTGGAATGGTCAACAATATTTTATAACGTTCATAGACGATTTTTCAAGATATGGCTACGTATATCTCATTCATGAAAAATCACAGTCACTGGATGTCTTCAAAAACTATAAAGTTGAAGTTGAGAACCAACTCGGCAAAATGATTAAAAGCGTCAGGTCTGACCGTGGGGGGTGAATACTACGGCATATATGACGGTTCAGGTGAACAGCGTCCAGGACCATTTGCTAAATTCCTAGAAGAATGTGGTATCGTCCCACAGTACACTATGCCGAGTTCACCCACTATGAATGGTGCTGTTGAGAGACGAAACAGAATGCTTAAGGACATGGTGAGGAGTATGATTAGTCATTCTACCTTACCAGAATCTCTCTGGGGTGAAGCATTAAAGACTGCAGCTTATATACTCAACAGAGTTCCAACTAAGGCCATTGATAAAATGCCATATGAGCTTTGGATGGGCAAAAAGCCTAGTTTGAAGCATATACATATTTGGGGGTATCCAGTTGAGGCAAGGCCCTATAAGCCAAATGAAAAGAAACTGGACGCAAGGACCATCAGTTGTTTTTTCATTGGATATTCTAAAAGGTCTAGGGGTTATAAGTTTTATGATCCCACAACTAAGGCAATTTTCGAGATAGGAAATGTTAGGTTCTTTGAGGATGTTGAGTTTGTGGGGGGGGGGGGGGGGGGTGAAGGGGGGGG
>NC_036246.1:6677695-6695354 GCF_002742605.1 Olea europaea var. sylvestris
GTTGTGTTTTGTTTTTTGGTGTGTTTGTGTGTGGGGGGGGGGGGGGGGAAGGGTTACAGGCTTGGTCTTTGAGGAGGAATATGTTGAAATTCCTCCAATTGCCATTGACAATGATCAGGTTTTTATCCCTGATTTTGTTCAAGAAGCAACTCTGGATCAAGACAATGTCATACCTCCCTCTTAAGATCAACAAATTGTTCCAGAAGAACAAACTCTACAGCCTCAATAACCAATGCCATTAAGAAGATCCACTAGAGAGAGGAGAAGTACAGTTTCGAATGATTACATCGTATTTCTCCAAGAACATGAAGTTGACATTGGATTGGCGGAAGATGATCCGATCAACTTCCGTCAAGCCATTGAAAGTTCTAACTCTCAAAAGTGGCTCGATGCTATGAATGAAGAGATAAAGTCCATGAAGAACAATGACGTATGGGACCTCGTTCCATTGCCTGAAGGTGTGAAACTCATTGGTTGCAAATGGATATTTAAGACCAAGAGGGATTCGAAAGGTGATGTAGAGAGGTATAAAGCTCGTCTTGTCGCAAAAGGCTTTACACAGAAAGAAGGCATCGATTATAAAGGGACTTTCTCTCCGGTTTCTTCGAAAGACTCTTTCAGGACTATAATGGCATTGGTAGCGCATTTCGATCTTGAGCTACATCAGATGGATGTTAAGACAGCATTTCTAAATGGTGACATTGATGAAATAATTTATATGGTACAACCAGAAAACTTTGTATCGGACGATGCAAAGCAAATGGTTTGTAAATTAAAGAAATCAATCTATGGACTCAAACAGGCATCTCGTCAATGGTATTACAAGTTTCATCAGGTGATCATCTCATTTGGTTTTGAGATGAATTTGGTCGATGATTGTATATACCACAAGTTCAGTGGGAGCAAGTATATTTTTCTGATTTTATATATCGATGGCATATTGCTTGCTAGCAACGATATAGGTTTATTGCACGAAACCAAGAGATTTCTAGCAAAGAATTTTGAGATGAAAGATCTTGGTGATGCCTCTTTTGTATTAGGAATTCAGATACACCAAGATCGTTCTCGGGCTATTCTTGGATTATCACAAAAGAGCTATATCGAAAAGGTACTTAAAAGATATGTCATGCAAGATTGTAAACCATGTGACACCCCTGTGGCTAAAGGAGACAAGTTCAGCTTAAGTCAGTGCCCTAAAAATGACTTGGAAATTAAAAAAATGCAGAAGACTCTTTATTCCTCAGCTATAGAGAGTCTGATGTATGTTCATGGAATATGGCTGCATAATTTTGTCACAGGGCTGCGCATTGTGGACAATATAGAAAGACCACTTAAGATATTTTGTGACAATAAATCAGCAATGCTGTATTCTAATAACAACAGGAGCTCGACGAAGTCAAAACATATAGAGATCAAGTTCCTAACTGTTAAAAAAAGAGTTCAGAGTTGACAGGTGTCAATAGAGCATGACAAGCTCCATAGTTGTGGATCCGCTAACTAAGGGATTGATACCCAAAGTCTTTCATGAGCACACTGCTCATATGGGTGTAATGTCTCTTGAGGATATGTAATTTCAGTGAGAGTTTGTATTTTTGCTTTTCATATTGGACACATGCACTGTTGTTTTGAATACGGTTTAAAGTTAAAGTTATTTTCAGTTATAAAGTTATTTGGTTAATTATCTCTGAACTTGTTTAAAATGATCTCACTAAAGTATTAAGGTGGACCAGTTGGAAATAGGCATGTTACAGATCACATTACATGTAATTTTCATGCTACACATCCATGCTTGATCCATGTTATTCGGTTATATTGATATACGTGACCATTGATGGGTTTAGCTACGTGAAAGTAGCGAAAGCCGCTTTGATCCTATGTTGATATGATTGATGGACGGGATTGTTTGGGGATACATTCGGTAATGATAGCAAAATTCTGAGTACTCATAAGGTTATATTCAATGCACAATTATAAGGTGACACATATAGCCCAAGTGGGAGATTGTAATGATTTTTTAAATCAATATATGGGCTTATATGTGTGAATAATTGTGTGTTAAATTATAGGCTATCGAATTCGATTGAGCCCAATTAAAGTGATCTAATAAGGCTTTGGTTTTGAGCTTTAATGTATCCAATTAAAATATGGGTTTACATATATGTAGAGGCCGGGTCCAAGTCCTAATTCTATGATGGGCCGAATTAGGTCAAAGGGCATCCCTATATAAATAGGTTATGGTCCCCAAATCACACGCACGTATTATTCATTCTCTATTGCATCCCATCACAGAGAGGAAAAGGAAACTGCGTATAGATTTGGAAGACTATACCGCGAAATTCATATTGCATTAACTATGTCTGATTCAGGTACGCTTCCGCTTTAATTCTTGTATTTCTTAATGATTTAATATGAAAGATTTGTAATTTAAAGCATTAAATTATCCAATAACTTAGGCTTCAAAAACTTCACACATTCCCTAAGCTCATTGTTGTTTGAATGCTCGCTATAGGGAACAAGATGAATCTCAAATGAATCCATCACTCTCACCACGAACTTATTCTGCTTCACTTCATAAGTCCACCTGGTGGATACGAAATCCCCCAACCTTTGAATACCTTATCTCACTCATAATTTCATTCATCTTCGAGAAATTGGGTATAAAATATGGACTAGTCTCGCCCAAAACATTCCAATGAACTAACAACTTGAACATCAATCTTAGATTCATCCACAATAAGCATCCCACTTTCCTCCAACCCTAAGCACTCAAAACCGACATCTTCCTACTGCACACATGAAGCTTCCTTTTACACCTTCATGAGATCTCCATCAAAATCTTTGCTTTCCCAATAACATTTGTCGCAACTAGAAGCAATACATTCTTTGCATTCTCCCCCACATTATCCTTATTTTCTCAAGGTGCTATTTCCATCCACATTTTTTATAAGTACATTTCACTCTAAGTTCATCCCTAATAAAATTTTAAAATTTTTAAAAAAATACTATTTACATCGACGTTATATTCCAATTTTGTCCTTATTAAATTCATTCATTTAAATAACATATATCCACATAAATTTTAAGTACATCCCTAACACTAGATTCACACAATCCCTAAAATATAAACTCTTTTAAACAAAATGATTGAACTACTAACAAAGATGATATTAATTTTATTACATTCATGTCTTAGATTTAGGATTTCATCAGTTAGCCATCGTTCAATGTAAGCACATTTCCCCATGAAATTATTATTATCATCTCTAAATAGTTAAAGGACAAACTGTATACGTTAACATCGGAACATAAGAATTCATGGCAGTAGCAAAGTTTCCCATGAAAATCTAAAAAAGAAATCTTTAGGTCACCAAAAAATTATTACCGTTGGAGATAATATATATCATTGAACATTAAATTAATATATATTATTCAGCTAACCATTTTAACAGTGTTTACTAGAAATTTTATCATTCTTATTCATGAAACTCAATTCATCAAAGGCAAACCACCATGAATCAACATCCAAATTAGGAGGATGTTTGTCTCTATAGAAAGTATACCGACTAACATTTTGAACTCATCGTGTTTGGATGATAATTGGTTTGCTTCAATCATCTCTTCATGGTATGCCTAAATCCAAAATTACAATTAGAAAAATTACATAAATGTTTAGAGAAAAATATTTTAACATGCCTAAATTTCTTATTTTTCAATTAGACAAAAATGCTTCACATTAATAACAAGTAGAAAACATCACTTGCTAGAAATAATTTGTAAATAATATATCAACGTGAATCAAAATTAGGCTTCAAATCTTTGCGGATAAACATAACATGATTAGGTAATTGAATAGTAGCGAACAAATCAAGTAATTGTTCAATCAATAATAGTAGTGTTATCAGATCAAAAAAAAAATAATAGTATTAATTAATTGTTCTTATGGTTTATCCAAATCAATTATCTCTGATATAGCTACACCTTCTTCTACCAGGGACCTAAAAAATTGCATCATAGCATGATAAGGTGTAGCCCAACCTTCTACACATGGATGATGGCACTTGTACCAACTACAAGTCCACTAGTATGCCAATTTACCTGTACACAATCACATAGAAAAACATAAGTAGAAATATTATTTTGTTAATTAAAAATTTAATTAATTTGATGAATATTTATCGAGACAAAATGGCAGTCATTGACAAATCCAATTGCAACAATCTTATGAGATGCGATTGCAAGTGGTTCATCCTAAAGTGGAAGAAATGTAAGACATTGTTGTTGGCTCAAGTGAACAAAAATAATTTTATATCTTGAAGCAATAACATGACCCATATCTGGCATAGTCATCCAATACTCACGACTTGTTGAACCATCAAAATGAGAAAGTAAATGAATCAACTCATGGACCATATCATCATTTCCATAGAGTCTAGAGTAATCATCAAAATGAGATTCAAGCTCCTTTATTATGTCTTTTCTGACCAAAGACCAGTTCTCTTCACCTATACCTAGAATATTAGCCACGGCCCGAAAACCACAATTGCCATCTGCGGCCACATCTTGCACATCAACTATGTAAGGTCTCAAACAAATAGGAAACGAATCAAAATAAGCCATGGACTTTAATCCATGTGCTCGATATACCTTTTGTTTTTGTCGAATTGGAGGCTGGCGTGATAACATGGGTTGACTTAAATGTGTAATGGAACTATCCAATTATTGTAACGTATTGTCTTGTCCAGATAGAACTAACTTAAAATACAATGGGTCTCGACGAGTAGATACATCTATTTTTGAAGATGGACGACCCTTTGTCTTAGTTTGGACTTGTGGCTCAACTAATGATGTAGAACTCGAACTAGCAATCTCTTTCGATTTTTGTAGGATTTCTGCCTTCACATGATCATTATTATCTCGTTAATGTTTTTCAATCATTTCAAATAATGATGCACAATTAATTTCGGATGTGTTACCTTTATCAAGAGGAACTAGATCAAGCTTCTTCCAGTGAGAGTGTACTCTTGATAAAGGAATTGAGATTCTTTGTTATACTCTGAAATCTCATGGGCACACGATAATCCATGTGTTTGTCGTATAACACATCCACAAGTTACCTTGTCAGTTCCTATGTCATCAGCTCACTTGGACTCTTGAAAAATCAGATTCATTGCAATTCTTGATGTAAATCCCCTAAGCTTTTTAAACAAGGTAGGTTTGAAATTATGTTGGACAGTACCCAAACTCTTTTCAAACGATGCTTTAATATCTGTATGTTGTAGCTCCAATAATGCATGAATTCTTGTCCATGATGTGTCAAAATTACCTTGGGAAGAACCTAAATGCCTTTTAAGTTTTGCATGTGCAGATTCAGCCCTATCATGAAAAATAAATCAGAATCACTGTACATTAGCACACTTAATAATGCAAATAGCAATTTAATAATGCCAATAGAAATTTACCTATTAGTTGTCGTGTTTCCAAAGTGCATGTTTAGATTTATCCAAGCTGCCACAAACTTCTCTTTATATTGAAGAAGCCATGAATTCATTACATAATCAATTGCTTGTGGAAATTGTTGAAAATTGGATTTTAAGAGATTTAGATTTTATTTGTACTCTTTTATGGATGTTGAAAGCACTAACAAATTCCACATATATAAAGGCATCCCATTGGTCCTTGTGATTGTCAAAATATTTTTTTTTGTTTTTGCCAACACATTCTTTGAAATGTGCCATCTACATAAAATATTAGTAGATGTTGGAAATATTTTTTCAATGGCCTTCATAAGAGCTAGCTCTCTATCAATAACAATAACACTAGGCATTATTATATCGTTCATTAGACTCTTCAATCTCCCTAAAGCCCGTGCGTAGTTTTCCTCACGTTATTTTCCCAAGTATGCAAAAGCGATCGAAAATGTTAAATCAGTAGAAGTGACACCTACTATTTCCAACAACGGTAGGCGATACCTATTTGTCTTATATGTGCAATCCATAATTATCACACGAGAAAAAGCTCGCAACAAATCTACTAAATATGGATGTGCCCAGAATAAATCTTGAACTATATTCGTCTCCATATAGGTGCGGTGCCACTCTATGTACTTATTCTCAACAAGTCTATTCATTAGTTGTTGCATTTGTGTCCTTCCAGCTTGTTCTTTGAGCCTGAACTTCTGACATGCATTGTAGACGTGCCTCATTGTGCTAACATTTGTGTCATCATTTTGTTTCAATGTATATGATATTTCCTTTGGTCTTACATGTTTCTTTGCCATGTTTACTAAAATTGAAGTCCCTTTCTCAGTTAATCTCCCAGCATATGAATGTCCTTCAAGGTTTTGGGCAATGTCATAATTATGTCTCCTACATTTCACTTTCAATATCCAATAATCACCATTTATCAATTTTCTTCCATTCAATGCGAATGGGCATCCACATTGTTTTGTTCCAGTAGTTCTTCGTCTCTTTCATTTTTCATTTTCTTTATTAGTATTCCTACACCTATATGAACCATGTCTTTCACATGCAAAATCAATTCTTGGTTTTCTCCCAACTTGGCCAAAGTCGGACTTTTTCATAACAACAATCATGTTATGTCTCTTACCAGTAGTTTAAACCCAATCAATCAAGGCCTCTTTACTTGTAAACATCTGTTTATCATCAAATATTCATATATAAATATATGATCATGTTAAAAAAAATTATTACGTACCATGTTTGTCTTAAACATATCCGTATAATCAACAAATAACTCATTCTGGACATCATAGCTATGGGTTGATGTATCCTACATTAAAAATATGGTTTTAAATAATGTCATTGAAATGAATTTAACAATAACTAATATAAAAAATGCAACATTGGATAAGTATGTGAAATAGCAGATGAATTGGAACTTTTCTAAATACTTGTGAAAAAACTCATTAATGTATTAATGTGTTAGGAAAAAAATCAAACAAAACACGATAAAAATGTAATCCTTACTTTTTCAAAATTCTCTTCATATATTGCTATGTCTGTCTATTTTTGCTCTAATGGTGTCTTTTCCATTGTTTATTAAATTTCTGTGTATTGAAATTCTGAGTATTAGAATGCTTCGAACAACAAAGGCTAAAGAAAAAAGAAGAAGAAAGTTCAATTAAGCAAGCTGAATTTTATCAACTTTGTATGCCGAAGATATTGAACACATGTACTCTGAAAACTTTAGCTAATATTTGAAGGCATAATATATATGCAAAATTTGATTTTTTTAATTGCCCGACTAATAAATACTATCTAACGAGAAGGGAAAAATTAGACAAAGAAGAGGATTCAGAAACTACGAAAATTGTTCAAAAACTAAAAGAAGTTAGCAAGATATGATTTTACTTGTGCTTTTAGCTGCTCATTCTTCTTGAGAATGGAATCATAATTGGACAAAAGAGACTTGAAGCGGATTTGAGTTGATCATGATCCCTTTCAAGCTATTTGTTCTTCCATTGTGCACAGCGATTCTAGAACCACACTGCCTTCTGTCGGGACTCGGGACTGCAAACCCAAATTTTTGGCCAGATGAGTTTTGCACTGTGGCTCTAGCTTGTTCTCTGCGTCAAACCTCTTCTCAAGCAAGTTCACCAATAAATCAAACAAAAAGAGTAGAGTAAATACTTAATACAAGAAAATAGGATAATTTTTCATAGGACTTCAAAATCAAATTGTAATCATCTGGAAATCAGCAATCCGTGGACTTGAATTCTTGATTAGAATTATATTGAGATAATAGGGTAGTGATCAAATTACTTGAGTATTGCCTAATTTTCCCTAATTATATTCATGTAGTTTTTCTTAATATATTAGGATTCTAGTTAAACACAAATTCTAAGATGATTTAATGAAAGTAAAAATTAGTGGATCAATTTAGAGTTTTGTATTTTTATTTTAAGTGGAAGTTGTGATTTCAAGAGATCTGGTCTTGACACAGCTGCTTTAAGAACCAACCACTCTTTTGAAATATTAGTTTGTAATTAAAGAGCCACAATGTAGATTAGAGAGAGACGCTCTCAAACTCTAGAGAGAGAAACACTCACTAGAGTTGCCTCATGCACTGTGAGCTCATTCTTCCTTGTTTGAATTTACCTTCTTTGGTATTTTCGAATTTGATTTGCAACTTTTATTAAAGTCTGTTCAGTTTTACCATAGTTTGATGTTGAGGATTTCAAATTCTTGGAGCCTTAATTTCGACCAGAATATGACAGGTTTCTTGGATGCTTTGAAACTTTCACTTTGGTCAGATCCATAGATACATCATCCGGCCAGAAAATTCAGAGCTTTACTCATCCTTTTATTTAGATTTTCAAGCTTTCTTCCTCTCATTAGAAGACTTGATAACAGCAACAAATTTTGTTGCATGGTTTATGCAGTTTTTTTGCATAGTATGCCCAGATTCTTGGAGCTTCTCTAGGTATCTTTAAAGATTCTTAGTGTAAATTCTTTATGATATTTTTCCAGATTCAGTTTTGGGTGTGGCTTGAACTGTTACTCCAAATCGGTTTCGATCAGTATTCAAGGCAGTTTTCTGGTCAGTGTGGCCTCGTGTGTAGTTCCCTCCAATCTCAGATTGTTCTAAGCTATTTTGAGGTAGGGCTGTTGGTTTCTTTGGCTTTCGGAATATACTTGCAGGTGTATTGGAAGCTTGTTTTTGCGGTTTGATTAGTTTAATTCGTGACTGCTTTCATTCCTTGGCTGATGGGTTCATTGGTTGCTGACCAGTTTCGGTCTAGCTCTTTTGTTGATCGACCAGATTCTATCTAACTTTGGGTGGTTTCGTCCAACTCAGTTGCTTTCAGTCTGGACAGTCTTTAGAGATTCAGATTTGGTTCTTGAAGTGTTTGAGGATCTGGTGTTCATCTTCATATCTTGAAAGTTGTATGTATTTGTAGTGATATTATTCAAATTGTAAATTTGGATTGGTGTTGTTGTCATACTGTCAATTGAGGATCACGTGTTCTTCTGGCTGGATTTTCAGGTTTCAAAGTTAGGTAATTAATATATCTTGCCCCTTACGTAAGTTTAGTATGTTAGGACCTTGTCTCAGATTTCTTTGTTCTTTTATGATACTTATCCCCTACTTTCTGGGATTCTGTAGTCTATGCTTGCCAGCCTTTCCCCCGGTGTGAGTTTTAGTTTTGCTAACACGAGTGGAATCACACCATTTAATTCATTACGTGATTACTGAATGAAGTCTTGGATCCTTCGTTATAATTTGAAATCAGGAAAGTTTTTGCACAGTCCCATTTCATTGTAAAATATAGTAAAATTTTATTTTTAAAAGTGGATGTACTTATAAAAAAGTGTGGATATATATGTATTATCCTTCATTATTACTTATGTCTATTTAAGTAAATTTATATATAATTTAAAATATAGTAAAATTTTATTTTTAAAAGTGGACGTACTTATAAAAAGCGTGGATGAAAATAGTGCTACCCTTTCTCAATAACCCCAACGATATGATCAATGGACTCCTCTTGACTTGGAAACAAAAACTTCGGTTGACAATACGTTGTATCAAAAAATACAGCGTCAGCACCAATAAATTCAATCAACACACTCTCATTCTTCATTTCATTACAGTACATAAAATCATCAGTATGAACACATTTAATCACATTCTTACTAACTTCACTTTCATCATTACCATTACCTTCTCTTACTATCTACCAGGACTTCAAATAAGAACTGAACCGCATCAGGGAAGTGGTTGGCGTCGATAAGGAAACTCCCGAGCCGTCAATGAAAACATGCTGTGAGAGAGGCAATGGGTAAATGAAGGGTTGAAGGATTTTAAGGATTTGGTGGAGACGACGAGCGACAATGGAGGAGCAATAGATGATGCATTTGGACCACTAAAGCGTGCGGCCCATGTAGAGGTTGGATTGGAGTGGAGTGGGAGAAAAAGTAGGAACTGGAGAAATTGGAATCGATGTGTTTGAAATTGTTGATTAATAAAGCAGGTTTTGGGGATGAGTTTAGAGTGGGGGAGGAAGGGAGAGGGGTGAGGGGATGAGATGGTGGAGATTGCGGTGGCAGGTAGAGGGAGGAGATGGTGGTATTGTAAAGAACGGTGGAAGTCAGGAATAACGGTTCTGGCGGTTCGGAGTAGAGTAGACATGGAAGCCGGCGGTGGCATAGGTTTGAAGTTGGGACCATTGGTAGATAATAAGATTTTTAAGACTTAAAAAAAAATCAAATAAAATTGAGGTAATTCAAATTTCAATATACTTTTATAGGTTTTTGAAGGTAAAATTGAAAATATTAATATTAACATTTGTTCAAATTCTTTTTATGTAAATTCTGGTCAAAGGCTAAAAACAAGTTTCCATCCAGGAGAGTGTAACTTTGACCACGCGTTAATTTAGGAAAATAGCCGTTGGTACAACTTCTCTCTCCTTTGGTGTCTCTATATATACATACACATAACCCATGCACACTTGCATACTATACGCTCCTCAGGTTTGCATTTTTTCTCTAATTTCTTGTTTGTATTACCTTCGTACATCTCTTCCTTCAATTTTATTATTTCATTTGTATTCTGCACGACTCAGTGAGGAAGGAGAGTGAGAGGGAGTGGGAGTGAGAGTGGGAGAGGGAGAATTTTAATCTTTATTTCTAGGGTATTAAGTTCTTGTTCGAATTATTTGTTAGTAGTACCCTTTTGGTGCACAAATATGCTGCAATGTGCTTATCTCTTTTATTTTAAGTGGAAATTGTAGAGGATGTCAAAATTTGTCAAGACATTTACAAAAATATCACTTTTTCTTTAGCATTACAAAAATGTCAATTTTAGTCATATTTGCCTCTGAAACTAATTTTAAATACCCTAAATATCCTAATTATATGAGATTTGACAAATGGAAGAAATAGTACCAAATTCAGTGTAAAATGAAATTGAAAAAAAAAAGAGTAGAGCAAAAATCACTATGCACGCTTCAATCCCCATTCGAAGAACCCTTAATCTCTCATTCACTCTCTCATTTCTCTCAATGCTCCGTCGTCGAAAACTGTCCGCCACCGATGGAGTGAAGAAAACTACGACGATGACCACCATGAAAATGATACACAAAGTCTGTACACCTGTACTCTATCTCAGAAATTGCTGAACCCACTCCTATAAATCCGTGAAAACCCGCAAACTCCCCACCTTTTTGCCGTCGACGACCACCCTAAAAAATGATGACCATCAATAGAACCACTGACGATGAAGGAAGACCAGAAAAAGTGCAAACTGAATCTATTATTCTAACACCTAATCGACTGTGTGGTTGCAATATGTTCACTTGGTGTCGGTAGCTGCGGAGGAGAACGCGTTTTCAGGCCCTAAAAAGGTTAACTTTCTTTCTAAATTTCTAGAGAAAAAAAAGGATTATGCTGCATTTGGTTTTCATTTCAATATTTGGTAGTGTTGGCGGGTTTATTAGCAATCTGTTAAGGGAAAACTTTTTTAAATGTATATTTTGATTTATGCTTTGCAATTGGCTTTATCGATTTTGCTATGCTGGTTTATGGTATCTATATGGGTGAAGAATGTTGTTACTCCTGTTGGTTTATGGTATGTATATGGTATCGATTTTGCTATGCTGGTTTATAGTATCAAGATGGTCTATCTATATATTCTTGCTTGACCCATTTGACCAGCACATTATTGAGAGAGATAGACTTCATTTTTCTGCTGGGAACGTGAATTTAGAGAGAGACTTTATTCTGGGTTTTTCAGATTTGAGAGATTTTTTCTCTAGGGTTTGTAGTCTACTGCTTCTCTGAAATTAACTTTCGTTTCTTGCATGATTCCTCTACTGGTCGAGTGATTGTGAGAGGTTATTCTTGGTTTTTGGAGTCAGCTTCGTGGGTTGTCTTTGTTGATGAAGAATCATATTTTCTTGGTGATTGGGGCATAATTTCTTGAGTGTTTTCAGCAAATAAAATCTGGAAAACCATTTTGATATGGGTTTGTTGTTTTGATTTTTGATATGGGTGATAGTTTTTCATGCTTTCGATCATAAAAAACTGAAAGAAATAATAGTGATACTAGAGTGAAACAAGTGGTGAAAAGGGAGTCTTTTAAAGAAGATTTGGCAGCTCAAGCTCATGGGACTAGAATGAATTCAGGTGAATAATTTCAATATTTATTTTTCTTTTTTCCTTTTAATTTTAGGAAATATTTTTATTTTCAATTTGGATTATTATGTTGCTTTCATGTTTCTTTTATAAATCTGATCCATGGATCTTTTATCTATTTTTAATGTTTTTTAGTGATTTCGAGATTTCATAGATTTATAAAGTTAAATAATAAATGAATTTCCTTGTTTTCTGTACTTGCAGCTTTATTTTAGTTTGATTTGTAATGAAAGAGAAGTAGTGGCATTTCTTGTTTTGGGAGTGGGTGTGGTTTTGGGGATGGGGTTAGGAAATTTGCCTGTGGTCAACGTCCTGTAATTTTTTCTATAATTTTTTTTACTTGCCGTGAATTTTAATAGAATACTGCGAGTACCAAATGAAATGGTATCAATACTTTCTTGTGCGAAGAACTTGAACATTTTCCATCCAGAAGTGGAAAAAATAATGGAGTTGACTTATTTTTAGTTGGCGTGCTGAAAATATGAATGTTCAATTCTGCATTTGTGTAGTTGTATTGTTTAGGCTCGTACTGCTCTTTGTAATTACATTAAGTCTTCTAGTAGATATGG
The DNA here is from genome assembly GCF_002742605.1 of Olea europaea var. sylvestris. NCBI lineage: Eukaryota > Viridiplantae > Streptophyta > Magnoliopsida > Lamiales > Oleaceae > Olea > Olea europaea. Next base: position 6,690,420 of record NC_036246.1, read on the forward strand.
CGAAACGGAATGGAGTTACGACAAACGATTTAAGTAGTAGACCCCAAAAGTATTTAGAATAAGGGTTATTTCGTGCTTGTTAATTTCTGCATTTGCAAGTGAAGTAGATATCATACAGAAGTGGCATGTCATGCTTTGATTTTTATGTTATCTTTTTTTTTTTTTTTTTTTTTTTTTTTTTTTTTTTTTTTAAGTAAATACCACTAGTGTGGTTTATTTTATATAATGAAAAGCGGGAAAACAAATAGAGGAGGGGGGCATGGACCTGACCTCCAGAAAATGTAAATTGTAACAAAATATTTGAAGATAAAATGCAATCACAGTAAACAAGACACGAACAAAAACTAATGATAGGTACTCAAGGGTATTCCCGAGGGTAAATCTTCGGGTGGTAGTACATAGACATTGATCGAGTCATGCGTCTGGTTTGAAACATTTCTGGATCATAGTAGTCTGCGATGTCTGGCTCGCTCGTTGGAGAGGGGTCTCGCCTGCGTGGAGGAGCCTGCTTTGTTGATAAGTACTGTTCAGATGGTGGTGCACTGAATGTCGGGCGAAAAGCGGGTGCCTCTGATCTCATTGTACAAGTCGTAGGTGTGTCTAATCTCATGGTGTTCTGTGCTACGACATCTGAATCGTGGGAGATTGACCTGCTTGCTGTAGGGACATCGTCTTCCGCATTTTGCATGCAGTTTCCAAGGCCCATGCCATCCATGTCTCTCTGTATATGTTCTTTCACCTTATTGTGTGTAGGAGCTGTGATAGAAGGACTAGGTGAAGGTGTCTGCGTAGGAGTCTTACCCACAGAAGGTCCCTCTCCAAAGAGCTTAAAAACCAAGTCCTCAATAGCAAATCTCATGGTAGATCCAACTTTCATTCCATGGTCCTTCTTAAAGTGATCAATCAGCATATGCTCGACAAAATAAAACAACGATAAAAGTTTACAACTAGATATCGTTGCCACGTATGGTTTGAGTTGTAGAATCAATTCAATTACTTTTCTAAGTAATATTAGCGCTACTCGGGTCTTGGTGGATATGTAGAAAGGGATGGTCCTAGGTTTGTGTAGGGATTTTGTTTGTCCACTTGAACGGATTTATTTTCAAGTTTATTGTTCTTCAACAATTTCATGTTCACTAATTTTCTTTTTGTTATATATTCCATCCTGTTAACCTTTCCGCGTTTGCTCTACACTTCCTAAATAAATCAAAACCATATAGTAGCAATGATTCGAAGAAGGAAGCAATGATTCCAAAATAACCAACAGCAAATACTGTTGCACAAACATTTACATTTCATGAAGTTGCAACTACTACAAAAAACTTTAGGCCAGAGTGCTTGCTGGGTGAAGGTGGGTTCGGCCGAGTTTACAAGATCCGTTAGAAAGCAAAGATAGGTAAATTCTCCTAAAGCACATCATAAAGTAGCTGGAAGAATTTCTTTAAAGTTACATTTTTTGTTTCGGTCGTCATGTCGGATTCCTTTTGTATAAATAACAAAAATGCATAAAGGGATAAGGGTAGTCCGACGTGACAATTTAAACAGGTATAACAAGAAAAGAAAAAAGGAAAAACTGAAAAAGAAAATAAAATGTTTACTTTACTGTTGATGTATGGTTTTATGATCTTGATTAATTCTTGGACGCTCCTCGACTTTTTAGTTAAACACGTTCATTTCGAAAAATGTAGTGCACATATGACTGTTGGTCAAACTTATGAAATAGTATGAAGTAAAAATCAAGGAAATTGCACTAGATGTCATTTGTTGGGCTTTCCACTGTGAACAATATGGTGGATAAATTGCATTTGTGGGATACAGATAAATTGAACATGGAGGACTGGATAACATTACCAAAGTGCAGTACTTAAATGAATGGAGCGTTATTCATAATCTGCTAAATAGATATGCTCTCAATCAAATTTATAACCCTAAACAACTATTATGTTCATCATTTAAAATTTGGAAGTATTCTAGAATCGATAAATTACTTAGCTTTTGCATCTATATGACAATTCGTTTAGGTTGAAAATTTTGAGATGAAAAATTAAAGTTCAGTTATTATTTCGATCTCACAAAAGTACATTCTTAAAGCGTGACTTGAAGTTATATGCGTGGTACTCGTATGCATTTGGTAGGAATCTTGATTGACACTCATATCTTCAATTCAAATGTTTATGTTACTTGTGTAATGTGGACAAAACATTGCTTTCACTTGCAATCCATCTGTTGTGGGTGGCACTCGCTGCATTCAGTTGGAACTCTTGATAGACACTTGACAGCATCCTTGTGGATTTCATGTTTCGTTCCCGACAGTTTATCTGTCGACACTTCTGGCTGAACTGTCGTTTTCGATAGTGAGCCTCAGTCATTCTCGATAGATGAACCTGTGGATTGATAAAATGTCGGGACCAACAGTTCAGTTCTTGCCTGCCTAGCCCTGCCCTACCAGTAAAAAATGTAATTCCTATGTTATATGCGTTCAAATTTTAGTATTCCTTTTTTTTTTTTTTGCATGCAACAATGTCTGAAGTGAAGTTAGCTGAATTAGGGCTATCTTATTGATTTTTTGAAAACCATTATGAAGATTCTAACCAAAATGCAGTATCCAATTTCCGGTGAATTGAAGTAATATGGGTGATAGTCGTATGCATTTGGTGAAATTCTTGATTGATGTGGCCATATCTTCCATTTCAATGTTTATGTTACGTGTATCATAACCATGCTTTCACTTGCACATATTGAGGTTGTGGTTGGTACTTGTTGTATTTAGGAGGAACTGTTGAATGACACTTCACAACATACTTGTGGTTTTTGGTGTATATGCTGCTAGAAAGTTTATACTCTGGTTTGATGCATTCATTTCTTATTTTGTCTTTGTAGACATGGATTTCGAGCCTCTTGTTTTAGAGAATGCACGCTTGCGGGGCCACATATCGCAGAGAATTAATCTACGTTATGTAAAAATAGTCGTCAAACATTTTGATGAGCGACAGCAGGAAGACTTTCGCAACTCATACCTTGGGTTCTTGTCGGAGGTTTCGGATCTCCAGTTCTCTGCCCAATTAATCCAACAGCTCGTATTTTGATGCATACCAACAGATAAGCGGCACGAACAGTGGTTTAACTTGCAAAGCCACCTCGCTAGGTTCGGCATCCAAGAGTATGCCCTCCTTACGGGACTAAGGTATGGTCTTCTCCTGGATGACAAAGTCATGGAATGAGTTCTTGACAAGAGGAGACTAAAGGACAAATGCTTTAAACATGTGGACAAGATTTCGTGCGTCCAATTGGAGCAGACATTTCTCCGATCGTCAACGCCCCGAGTTGATCGGTACAAACTCGGCCTCGCCTTGATCATCGAAGGAGTTTTCAATGCTTTGGATAACAACGTTGGTATCAATATGGAGACGTTGTCGATCGTCGACGATTGGGACTTGTGCTTTTCGTATCCTTGGGATAGAATCTCGTATTGACACACCCAACCCCGTGTAACACCACTAGATCTAGACGTGGCATGTGCCGATGATAGATACCAACTAAAAGTTGGACCCACCATCAAGGCTACTACAAATACAATATATCACTTTTTATACATCATTTTTCTAATAAAATTTCGACATTATCTCCCCTGTAAACAGGGCTAACCAACCTGTGATCAATTTCACACAAATCCCAAACTATAACACAGCACGATAATGATAACCCGAATTCTCCACTTTTACCAAGAAATACAATAAAATATACATATGTATACATAATACATAGTGAGCCCCATAACTATCTACAAGATGTTGCAAAATCACATCTAGACATGAACATGAGTCCCAAAACACTGACTACATGTTCTATGAAGTGAATCATACTGACAAACTCTGTCGTGTGGTTCTGACTTCAAATCAAGGTTCAACTCCAAAAGATGCACAAATTCTCAACTATTGCTTGATAAGAAAAAAACGTGGAAAAATATATGAGTTGATAGCTCAGTGACTGGAGAATTTCAAAATAAATATACTTTTTCATTTATACATTTTTATTGAAAATCAAATTCATATCATTTGATAATTCACAAGCTACCATCATGTAATTATAGCCAAAAAGTGAAATATTCACGTAAGGTCATAAAAATATCATCTTAAAATCATGATATAATATCGGCTGATAACCATGCTATAATCTCATCACATCAAACGTGCTGAAAAATCCACCAAAAATGTACCCTCTGACTGAAATATGTAATCCACCTATCGGGCTAAGAACTTTCACTACGGGCCTTTGGCCCCCTCCGTGAACGAAAGTCGCTCTCAAAGACCTCTCATAATCAATTCTAGAACACGGCCAAGGCCCCTCTGTGAACTATGTGTACACGATCAAGACCAATGTCAGGTCAAGACCCTTCGTGTAGCATAGAAAATGGTCAAGGCCCCTCTGTGAACTAGAAGAAATATATAATCATGGGTACTTTTTTGGCCAATCTCAATATTGCATGTCTCACATGCCAAACAAATTTCAATATCACATGTCTTACATACCAAGTCACAAATATGCCATAAATAATCTTTAATATTCCACATATATCATAATAAAAGAGATTTTCATAATAACCATATAATTCGAACACATAATTGCACATACTTTGACAATATACTTAATTTATAAATATTTTAAAAATATTTATATTTTTCTACTCACAGAACTATGTACTCCAAAATCAATTCGATTGGTACGCTGTCCCGATATCCGTATCGCCGTCTGAAATATAATATAATTTTTAAATCAACAATTAACTAATTTAAGTAATTTCAATAATTAAATAGGCGATACCCAAACATAATTATTTCACGTTTAGGCGATTTCTAAAGTCTCTTTAATTACTAAAATCAATTTTTCTTTCATTTTACTCAATTTCATAGTTTATTACACTTAACCCCTTCAATA
>NC_036246.1:6695791-6702599 GCF_002742605.1 Olea europaea var. sylvestris
TTTTTCGTTTTATCATTTGATCTTTTTTTTTTAGAGTTTGACTATTTTTTTTTTGTTTAATGTATTACAAAACTCACCCCCTTAAAAGAATTTCGTCCTCGAAATTCAATCGACTAAGTGCGAAAAATCTGGGGATACTGAGAATGCATCCGCTCTTCACTTTCTCATGTTGCTTCTTCTATAGCATGATTCCTCCACAAGACTTTAACCAAAGGAATAGTCTTACTACGCAAAACCTATTCTTTTCTATCCAATATCTGAACTGGTTCTTCTTTATAGATAAGATTTTCCTTCAGCTCTACTGGTTGTGATTCCAAAACATGAGATGGATCTGGAATATACTTACGAAGCATAGAAACATGGAATACATCATGAATTCTGGACAACTCTACTAGCAAAGCCAATCGATACGCAACTGGACTGATGCGTTCAACAATCTCATATGGGCCAATATACCTCGAACTCAATTTACCTCGTTTACCAAATCCGATAACACCTTTCCATGAAGACAATCACAGGAAAACTCTATCTCCAACATCAAATTCAAGGTTTCTTCTGCGTCTATCTGCATAGTTCTTTTGTCTATCTTGGACTGTCTTAACTTTTCTTTAATTATCTTTACTTTATCAGCAGTAATCTGGATATATTCAGGACCCAATAACTTTCTTTCACCAACTTTATACCAACATAGTGGAGTTCTGCATTTCCTACCATACAGTGCTTCAAAAGGAGCCATTTCTATACTCGAATGATAACTGTTATTATAAGCAAACTCCATCAAAGAAAGATGAGTATCCCAATTCCCTTTGAACTGTAGTACACAAGCTCGTAACATGTCTTCCAGAGTCTGAATAGTTCTTTCTGACTGACCATCTGTTTGTGGATGAAAGGTTGTATTGAAATGAAGTTTAGTACCCATAGCTTTCTACAAACTGGGCCAAAATTTAGAGGTGAAATGAGAATTTCTATCTGAAACAATAGATACTGGTGCCCTATATAAACTAATTATCTCGTCAACATATATTTTTGCCAATTTATCTAACGAGTAAGTGACTTTAATAGGCAAAAATCTAGCAGTCTTCGTCAATCTGTCTACAATAATCCATATGCCATCATGTCCACTTTGAGTCCGTGGAAGTCCAAATAGAAAATCCATAGTAATGTGTTCCCATTTCCACTCAAGAATAGGCAATGTTTGTAACAATCCTGCTATTTTCTGACGATCTGGTTTCACTTGCTGGCAAATGAGACATCTGGATACAAACTCAGCTATTTCTTTCTTCATTCTATGCCATCAATAGTGTTCTTTGAGTACACGATATATTTTTGTACTACATGGATGCATCGCATAAGCTGAACTATGTGCTTCTTCTAGAATTTCTCCCTTCAATTTCGAATTATCTGGAACAAATAATCTATTTCCCATAACTAAAGCGCCATCATCTCGAATGGTATAATCTGTATGATTACCTTTACCAACTTCTTCTTTCAATTTACTCAACACTGGATCTTGAGTTTGAGTTTCTCTAACTGTGTCAATCAAAGTAGGCCTCATTTGGAAGTTGGCAAACAATGCTTCAACACTGGTAACTGATAATTGGGCATGAGAACCTCTAACTCACCAAACAAAGATGAACATACTGCATTAGTCTGGGTCATAGGACTCGATATTTTCCGACTGAGAGCATCGACAACTACATTAGCCTTCCCTGGATGATAATCAATCTTGCAGTCGTAATCTTTTATCAGCTCTAACTGTCTTCTTTGCCTCAAATTTAACTTTTTCTGATCGAAAATATACTTTAAGCTTTTATGATCTATATATATCTGGCATCTCTCACCATACAAGTAATGTCTCCAAATTCTCAAGGCTAGAACAACTACAGCTAGCTCTAAGTCATGTGTAGGATAACTCAGTTCATGTTTCTTCAACTGCCTGGAAGCATACGCTATAACTTTCCCATTCTACATCAAAACACAACCAAGACCCTGACGTGAAGCATCACTATATATCACAAACTCTTCACCAGGAGATGGAAGGGTAAGAATTGGAGCCAACACTAATCTATTCTTCAATTCGAGGAAACTTTTCTCACAATTTTCATTCCAAACAAATTTAGCATTCTTTCTAGTTAAACTGGTCAAAGGAAGAGCAATTTTTGAAAATCCCTCTACAAAACGACGATAATAACCTGCTAAACCAAGAAAACTTCGGACTTCTGTCACATTAGTAGGCCTTTCCCATTTTACCACTGCCTCAGTTTTCTGCGGGTCAACATTAATTCCTTTTGCTGATATGACATGTCCCAAAAATACAACTTTATCAATTCAAAATTCACATTTACTGAATTTAGCATACAACTGATCATCACGTAGAGTCTGCAAGATGATTCTGAGATGCTCTATGTGTTCATCATGATCTCGAGAGTATACTAAAATATCATCAATGAATACAATCACAAATCTGTCCAAATATGTGAAACGCTCTATTCATCATATCCATAAATGCTGCTGGTGCGTTGGTCAACCCAAAAGCATCACAAGAAATTCAAAATGACCATATCTTATCCTGAAAGCAGTTTTTGGCACATCACTTTCCCTGATTTTAAGTTGATGATATCCAAAACGCAACTCAATCTTTGAAAATACTGCAGCACCTCGAAGCTGATCGAACAGATCATCAATACGTGGTAAAGGATATTTATTACGAATTATCACCTTGTTCAATTGTTTGTAATATATGCACAGCTGCATGTGCCATCTTTCCTTTTCACAAACAAAACTGGTGCTTCCGGCGGAGATATACTAGGTCTGATGAAACCCTTGTCTACCAACTCTTGCAACTGAACCTTTAGCTCTTTCAATTCTGTTGGTGCCATTCTATAGGGTGCCTGTGAAATAGGTGCAGTTCCTGGAATCAGATCTATAGTGAACTCCATATCTTTGTCTGATGGTAAGCCTAGTAATTCTTCTGGAAGTACATCAGGAAAGTCCTTAACCACTGGGATATCTTCAAGTATTAATTTGCTAACATCTGTATCAATTACATGAGCCAAATATGCATGGCAGCCTTTGTTAAGTAATCTTCTAGCGTCAATCGTAGATATCACACAAGACGAAAAAATTCTACGTTGTCCATTGAATATAATTTCAAGATGTCCTCGTTGTCTAAACACAACCTCCTTTCGAAAACAATCAATTGAAGCTCGATTTGTTGCCAGAAAGTCCATACCCAAGATAACATTGAAATCATATATGTTAAGAGGTATTAAATTTGCCTTCAGCGCATTCTCCTTTACCTTAATCCCACAATCTCAATATATATTGTTTGCTAATAGTGATTTTCCTACTGGTGTATTCACTACCAAACAACTGCCTAAAAGTTCTGGCTTTTGATTCGCATATAAAGCAAATGCAAATGACATAAAAGAATGTGTAGATCCAGGATCAATCAAAATACGAGTATTTCTATCAAAAATAGACAACATACCCATGATAACATCTTGTGACTCCTCTGTCGCCTTCTGATTCATAGTAAAAACTTTTCCCTGGGTCTTCGGTCATCCTACTTGCCCTTTTGATTTTGTACCACTACCGCTTACGATATTAGACTGGACCACACTGTCTGCACCTGCTCTATTAGCTGAATCATCTCTCTGAGTCTGATTCTGTCTTGTACTGCCAACACTCTGCTGAGGAAACATCCTCTGTGCCATGCTACCCTCCTGAAATAAAACTGGGCAGTTCCTTTTCAGATTTCCTTCTTGGCCACAGCGATAGCAAACACCAACTCCCTTGAACTTTAAACATTCTCCGGGATGAGATCTCCCACATAATTGGCAAGAAGAAAATCTGGCACTAGTAGGACTCTTTCCCTGTCTCGGAGTAAATGACCTCTGGAAAGAACCCTGAGTATAATTACGACTGGCTAATAGCTGTATACAGTACTGGGACTAAATCTAGGACCCTGACTTCCTTGGAGTCGAGATTTGAATTGACCTGAACTGGACACAACAGGTCGAAATCCTCTATTATCCCTCCGTGGTGGTCTATAGCTAGAAGCACTTGCCATTGTCTGACTACCACTTGCTCTGAACATTGTTTGTTCTCTACCACTTGGCCTATTAGAAATGCTCTTTTCTACTCTCAAAGCTGATTCCACTAATTTGCCAAATTCATTCCAGCCTGCAGCTGTTACTACTGACCTGATTTCTTCCCTTAACCCATTTTCAAACCATTTGCATTTATCAATTTCGTTGTTTACCAGAACTTGGGCATATTTTGAAAGTTCAATAAATTTCACCTGATATTCGGCAATAGTCATCTGGCCTTGTATTAGTTTCAGAAATTCCTCCTGCTTTGCATCTTTATAAGACCGAGGGGTAATAGACATCGTAAAAGATACGACGAAAATGTGTCCAAGTAATGATGGAAGGGCCTAGATATGTGCTCTGTACCGATCACCACCAATCATACACACCTTCCTCTAATAAGAAGGTGGCAAGACACAACTTCCGATCGTCTGAGCAACCCATAACGTCAAATACCCTCTCTATCTTTGTCATCCATGCCTGCACAACTGCAGGATCTGCTGTTCCAATGAACACTTTAGCCCCTAACTTTGTAGCCCTTTCAATACTAAAATTTCTGTCAGTATTACGCATAGCAGATGCAACAGCAATAACAATTCTTTCAACAGCAATAGGATCAGTTCCAATCATATTTCCCTATCCCTGTTGTTTAGGAGGCTGGTAAACTGATTCATCTACTCTCTCGGGCTCTCTCAGTTCATCTCTATCAGGAGCAATGTGAGATTGGAACAATATATCTTGGAGCCTTTGAGTTTTGGCACCACGAGGCATGACTAACCTACAGTTATGCATGATATGCTAAACATCAGAATGTATGCATGTACAGTGCAAACCCATGAACTCTAATGCATGCTCTGATACCAAACTGACTCACCCAACCCCGTGTAACACCACTAGATCTGGACGTGGCATGCACCGATGATAGATACCAACTAAAAGTTGGACCCACCATTAAGGCTACTACAAATACAATATATCACTTTTTATACATCATTTTTCTAATAAAATTTCGGCATTATCTCCCCTGTAAACAGGGCTAACCAACCTGTGATCAATTTCACACAAATTCCAAACTATAGCACAGCACGATAATGATAACCCAAATTCTCCACTTTTACTAAGAAATACAATAAAATATACATATGTATACATAATACATAGTGAGCCCCATAATTATCTACAAGATGATGCAAAATCACATCTAGACATGAACATACGTCCCAAAACACTGATTACATGTTCTATGAAGTGAGTCATACTGACAAACTCTGTCGTGTGGCTTTGACTCCAAAATCAAGGCTCAACTCCAAAAAATGCCCAGATTCTCAACTGCTACCTGATAAGAAAAAACGTGGAAAAATATATGAGTTGATAGCTCAGTGAGTGGAGAATTTCAAAATAAATATACTTTTTCATTTATATATTTTTATTGAAAATCAAATTCATATCATTTGATAATTCACAAGCTACTATCATGTAATTATAGCCAAAAAGTGAAATATTCACGTAAGGTCATAAAAACATCATCTTAAAATCATGATATAACATCGGCTGATAACCATGCTATAATCTCATCACATCAAACGTGCTGAAAAAATCACCAAAAATGCACCATCTGACTGAAATATGTAATCCGCCTCTCAGGCTAAGAACTTTCGTCACGGGCCTTTGGTCCCCTCCGTGAACGAAAGCCAGTCTCAAAGACCTCTCATAATCAATTTTAGAACACGGCCAAGGCCCCTCTGTGAACTATATGTACACGATCAAGAAAATGTTAGGTCAAGACCCTCCGTGTAGGATAGAAAACGGTCAAGGCCCCTTTGTGAACTAGAAGAAGTATATAATCATTGGTACTTTTCTGGTCGATCTTAATATTGCATGTCTCACATGCCAAACAAATCTCAATATCACATGTCTTACATACCAAGTTACAAATATGTCATAAATAATCTTTGATATTCCACATATATCATAATAAAAGAGATTTCCATAATAACCATATAATGTGAACACATAATTGCACATACTTTGACAATATACTTAATTTATAAATATTTTAAAAATATTTATATTTTTCCACTCACAGAACTATGTACGCCAAAATCAATTCGATTGGTATGCTGTCCTGATATCTGTATCGACGCTTGAAATATAATATAATTTTTAAATCAACAATTAACTAATTTAAGTAATTTCAATAATTAAATAGGCGATACCCAAACATAATTATTTCACATTTAGGGGATTTCTAAAGTCTCTTTAATTACTAAAATTAACTTTTCTTTCATTTTACTCAATTTCATAGTTTATTACACTTAACCACTTCAATAAAATTAAATTTAACCTAACAATCTAACAACTATAAAATCAAACATAACTTAACAATAAGTAACTTTTTACTTACCTTTCAAAATTGAGAAATTCAAACCTAATAGGATAGAGCACTTAATTCCTAAGATTTTGACAAATTTTCCTCTTTTTTTCCCCTTCTTTTCTTCCTCTTTTCCCTTTTTTCTCCTATTTTTCCTTTCTCTTTTTCTCTCTTTTCCTTCTCTGTACCGTTTTTGTTTTTGGATGTAATGTGTATGTTTTCTTTTAATTTGGCTTTGGTTGTGTTTATATATATATATATATATATATATATATATATATATATATATAGAGTAATATTTTAAAAAAAAAAAAAAAAAAAAAAAAAAAAAAAAAAAAAAAAGTCA
>NC_036246.1:6702618-6712608 GCF_002742605.1 Olea europaea var. sylvestris
AGTGTAATACATTAAACAAAAAAAAAAGAAGAAAAATCAAACTTAAAAAAAAAATCAAAAGATAAAAACAAAAACAGCAAACGGTGGACGTCAAATAAGGGGCTTTTGGGGCCGTTGGGCAAGGAGATTTTTGGATGCGATGAAAAAGAAGGAGAATGCGGTTAGCTATACGGTCCATGACTTTCTCATTGCCGTACAGGTACCTTTATTTTACGTATTCATTATTTCAATGCAAATGTATGTAATGGTTGGTTTCGTCATGAACTTACATTTCTTTTTTGCTGTAACAGATGCAGGCGTTCAAGGCGGTGCTCGAAATTGGTGATCAGTTTGGTCGGTGTCTTGGTAAACGTTCTCCACGGTTTCTCGACTGGACATCAGCAAAGCAACCGCAACAGCTTACGTACGACGCTTTCTTCAAGAATGTACATGTAAAATTTTATGTTAGTTCTACGTTCTCATTCGTTCCATTTGACATTGTAGCATGTGGTTAATTCCTAACGAATACGTGTATGTTAAAGCTACATGTGTACGCGACGCTGCGTCCCCACCGAAGCCGAGCATGGACAACCTCATATTGCCACTCTTGTACCGTTCGATGATCTACCTGTCTTTGCATTGGATGACCTTGCCAAGGACAGTGTTGCTCCACAATTTCACACAGAGCGTTTAGGCACACCCGAAGAAGGCACCTTCGAGGATGAGACTTCTGATGAGGCCCATAAGAGTAGTGGGACCAGTGGCGAGGAGGAGGAGTCAGTAGCCGATGACAGCAGAGAAACCAAAGGTAAAAACTCGGAGGACCAAGACAGTGGAGATAGTGACGGTGACCGAGTTCGACGAAGTAGGCAGACGAGGACATTTTCCACTCACTATGTGCATAGAGCTACTTCTCCCATGCAAGCACCGTCCACCTTTTATGCCCAACTAATTGTAATGGTCGGATCGAGCCTCATGACAAACGATGTTCAGGGCATGTTGCTGGATCAAAGAATTCTCATAAAAATGCGACTTCGTGCCATGAAGCTCGAAATCATGCAGCACGTGTTCGACGAATTTAAAAAATTGAGGGACTTCATATCCACCGTCGTCCCTGCATCTAGCTCTACAACCACTACATGTGTGGCTGATGTGGACCCCGAGCCTAGACAATCAGGTACTTCACCATATGTGCACTACATTTCTTTATGACAATGTTCACTTTAACCCTGTACATATTGACATGTTCTATATGACAATTGTTCATTCATTGTAGATTACGGAGGCTTTACAGACTATGCAAGCCACTAACCGTTGTCTGACGGTCCTGACAAAGATATGGGGATTGACAGGCAAGAGGGAGACGGTATGTGCATTACTGAAGAACACATGGAGCCATGCCCGGACGAGCAAGACATGCCACTGCCCACTGGAACCGGAAGTCTACAAGGCATGTGGGTTATTTATGAGCAAATTGGTGAATTATTATTTCATGTGCTTTGCATGTTTTGAAAATTGGCAAAATTTTTTTCCACTCACTGTTTCATTGTTGTTCTGAACAGACATAGCACACATTCAGCCATGTCCGGACGATCACCCTATGCCAGTGCCCACTAGAACTGAAGAAGTACAAGGTATTGCATCGTTTATCACGAATTGAAGAAATATTATTTCAGGCATCCGCTTACTTTGCAATTGCTCATTTGTTGTAGCCGAAGGGGGCCACCACCCGTCGCCTGGTGATCTTAACGATGAGCAGGACATGTTGCTTACTGAACCGAACATCTGCAGTTATGTGGGTCATTTATGAGGAAAACTTGGACATTGTTATTTCATATACTTGGCATATTTTGAAAATTCTCAGAAGTAGTACACTCAAAATGTTTCATCGTTGTTTTTGATAGACATAGCAGACATTGAGCCATGCCCCCAACAATAACCCCGTGCCAGTACCCACTTGAACAGATGAAGTGCAAGGTATTCCATCATTTATCAAGAACTGAATTTATTTTTCGTGTCATTTACTTATTTTGCAACTTTCCCAGTTCCCGCCACTATAGCCCGAGCAGGAGGGGGAGTTACCACAATGAGACGATTTTTTGACTTGATTTAGGTGGTGAAGGATGTATGTTAATTGCCTGGATACTTGTGGCCTTTTAATTCATTTCTGTAATTTACATATCACCCAGGCTAGTTGGCAAGCGTGGTGACATTTTGACGCATTCCTCACATTTTTCAATTCCTGTGGTAAATGTCGTGTCACTGTTTACCTTTGCTGACATTGTTGTGGTATAACAAACTGCATAAGTTATCCGACTTTACTATGTTACATGAATCGTACTTATGGTACTTCGTGCCTTGATTCAATTTGTGTCAATGCTGGTACATTATATTGAGCAAAAATTTATGTATGTGTACGTTTTACGAATATCCATTTAGGAGTAGATGTCGGGATTGGATGTCATAGTGCCTTCGTAAACTATAGATTGGATTAAGATGAGGACCCATTAAAACTGCCAAAGTCATGACTACCATGGTACAACTAATTCACAAATGAGTTTATGTATATTTCCTTATCACTGGTATGTTCTTATGTGGGTTAAGATGACGAGCCTGTTTTGTGAGAAACTGTAGCATTACAACTATGGTACAACTAACAAGTTGGCAAATGAAAAGTAATTTGTTGCAAGAAATCAGATAACATCAATTTTACACATCATTGACGTATTCAAGTCACTACCAATGTCATAATAATTATGGTACAATGGGGAATAAATGTACACTTATTATATTCAACCATCCCACCAATTGCTTTTCAAATTTACTTAGAGATTGGACTTAGTGGTTGGGTAGATAATGAAGCAATTACTTCCTCCTTTCAGGATAATTATAAATACCATGAGATCATTGTTACCTACAAGCAATTTTACAGCCAAGGTGTTGTGCCACTTTGAACTTACCTGAAGAGTATTGTGACACTTTCAAGGTAGTTGAACAACATTGTGGTAAAAAATAGCTACTTCTATTTATTCTTCGTCATTTATTTTGCAGCTTACCAAACTCGAAGTTACACGATCTTTAGTGCAATGCATGTTTTTGTTAACTATCGAGAATGAATAAAACATCTGTAGGAACCGACAGTTCAACTAGGAGGGCCGTTTAATTTTCTAAGTTTCTTGCTTTTCGAAAATTGGAAATGGCAGGATTGTCCAATACAAGTGTCTTAGTTTAACATGTTATTGTAGATATTATAAGTTTATTATTTTTTGCAAGTAAAAAGTCCTTCCAATACAAGTAGATTTACATATTGAAGGCATTACAAGCATTGTCTATCAAAGTACATTTCAGATATTATTCCATATGTTGTAAGACTCCCATTTTGAAACAGGTCGTTGATACGAGATAATGGGTTCATCCACCTCCAGCAACGAAACATTCAACTCCAATATGCATCCATCGATACTGGGTTTATCCATTGAATTTCTCATCATTTTATTATCAGACGATGAGGAGGTAACAGTTGAGCACCATTGTGCCGAGTTCGACGAAGTCGAGTGCAGAATCTGGGTCACCGAAAAGCATTCTCGATCAAGTCTTTGAGGTCAAGGGTCCGGTCAAATCATCGTCCGACTCGGATGAGTGGGTGGCTCATGTTCTGCCTCCAAAAGTATTTGTCATTAGCTCAGACGAGTCTGATGGAGAAAGTGGGGGAGACGCTTAAATTGTCGGAAGTAATGCAAGTGTGCAATAAATGGATGGCCATTTTGTAGGAAATTAGGTATAGTATGTTGTGGTATGGATATTTCGGTCACATCTTCTGCATACGTGTAGAAACAGCATGTCCATAATAGGCAACCACAGTAGTGTAGGTTTAGAGGCCACTATTGTTCCTGACTGTCGAGAATTACAGAGACCATTTGTCTGGAATGACATGTGAACTGTCGGGACGTGATGTTGGTGTTTTGCTTGTTCACTGTGATCTCACGAAAATCAATTTTCCATTTCGACAAACTATCAGTCGAAGAACTTCTATGCTTGGCTAAGTTTATAGTAAGAAAAACGTATTCATCCCGTTTGTGGTAATGGAACTGTAATGATCGGTAATTTGCTTGCGAAACATAATGACCAAATTTGTATTGGCATATAATAATAACAACAGATTCAGAAAATAAGTTGGGAATGTACAATGCTTATTTAAATTACGTTTTCAGGGATTACATTTCACAACCACTTTTACACATCACGCTTGTTCAAGCGGCTTGTGTTACAGTGTGGTTCGAACATGTGGTCCGGTTATGACCAGCTCTCCCACATCGAGTGCATCTCCTCAGTCGGGTAGTGGACTCGTATCTAGCTCGCTTACATCGCGTTGGTGGTCTACTTGGAGGATGACGTACAACCGGTAGCAAAATAGGAGTACCTAGAATTTCATTTGGAACAACCCAATCCACTTACCGCATAACGGAAGATATTACTTCCATATAGGCACCCCTCCAGTATTTCGATGTATAGTACAGTAATGGCTTACCACTCAGGGTAGCAGCAAGAGTTGCATGAGCGCATGGCGTACGATTTAGTTGAAACTCACGACAGGTACATGTGTTGTCGGAGAAGTCCACTATCTTCGTATCGTTGGATATTTCAACCTGGGTCAAGTTGTCTGTCAATTCATGGGCTCGAAGCCTAGTTCTAGCTTCAAATGTTGTCTGTAACTCATTCTCCATCCTCGACGACAATATATTACTGCATGAGCTTGCATTGGTTCGACGTTTGTAAAACCACTTCTGTAATGGTTTTATGAATGTGCTCAACCAAGCACGTGATTGGCAACGAATAGGCATGTCTCAGCATTGAGTCCAATAATTTTGAATTGTTGTTTGTCATGATGTTGTACTGGTCGCCCACGAATAGTGCTCGTGACCAAAATGAAAAATCGGATTGCTCCAAATACCCATAATAACTTTCGCTGACCTTACGAATCTGTCCCATTAGTCATTCGACCTCTTCAACTCGATAAATTGTAGCAGCTCATTTGAACAGGAATATTGAACTTGCACTAAAGTGCCGCTGGATTAGGTTCTTTTCCACATGCCACATACAACAACCATGATGAGATAAAGGAAATAAGTGAGTAATAGCTCTTTCAATACTTCTTTTCCTGTTAGAAACAAATACAAGTTCATTTGAGTCACCTATAAGATCTTTCAAGTTAGACATAAACCACATCCAAGATCTGTTTATTTCGGAATCTACGATCCCCCACGCTAAGGGATAAATATGTTTGTTGGCATCTTGGGCAGTTGCCAGTAAAAGTGTGTCCTTGTATGGGCCTTTCAAGTGACTACTGTCAACGC
Organism: Olea europaea var. sylvestris; assembly: GCF_002742605.1. Taxonomy (NCBI): domain Eukaryota; kingdom Viridiplantae; phylum Streptophyta; class Magnoliopsida; order Lamiales; family Oleaceae; genus Olea; species Olea europaea. Next base: position 6,707,952 of record NC_036246.1, read on the forward strand.
AAACAACGGGCCTCAAGTACTGCATGTAACCACGAATGCTTGCACCAAAAGCCAGGAAGAAGTAATGGAACCTATTGCGCGAATCAAGTTCGATGTAGGTTACCGTCCTCGGGTTATTCTCACCTAGGACGTGACAGTATGAAGATAGTTTCTGAAAACTCTCCTCTGGTGTCCTATGCAGCATGTGTAAAGCAACCACCTTTCCTCTACGTGCCTTGTTGTAACTTATTTGGACACCGAGCTCACGTTCCATGTCACGTGCAATAGTGCTCAGATCGTACGATCGGTTCGAATTATCCAATTGTCCCAAAATATGCTAGGCAATTATAGAACTCGTCGCATGTCAATGCGCATTACTACGAAAATAGATGGAACATTTGTGAACATTATTGAATTTACGGATCACAAAGATTGCAGACTGCTTCACAGTAGAAGTACGTAACATCCACTTGCAGCTGCTGTCGGCGCATACAACGGTTAACATCTTCATGCTTGACTTGCTCACCCGAAATTGGAACTTGTCTTTTAAAGCAAGTGCACGAATTGTCGAGTACAACTCTTTCTTACTGAAGAATATTTCCTTTTTGGCAAGATCGGATGTATTCACAGTTCTCATCAATTCATATCCATCTGAACCGTTGGAATGTGACGAAGACTGCTCGTCGCCGACATCAACAGAATTAGCATCCTCTAAACTAGGTGATGGGTTATCCAAGTTCTCATCTAATGGTGCAGTCTCGTTATCATACTCATGTGTTTCAGGTGCATTATTGTTTGAGACACTATGCATTCGATTCACCAAATCATGTTCCACGTTTTGCAGAACATCCACTGCGGCAAATGAAGGATGTTGAAAATTTGCATCCCTTCCCATGTCAACACTTGGGAGATCGGATTCTAAAAGAGTAACACAAATAGCAGTTTCTTTATGCACTGATATGTACCAATTTAAATCTTCATTGTCGTATATTTCGGCTAGAGGTATGTTCAAGTTAGGGACTTTGAACTTCAATTCAATTTGAGCGCGAGGATCAATAATACCAAGTTTCTCCTTCAACCTTAACAAAAGTTCAGCTACGGTAATACTTGTTGGCACCAAAATCGAAGTAGTTTTGTAATCTCTCTACTTCCATTCGTCATCTGTATGAAAAAAAATTTTCCCATGCGACACGATGAATCTCAAATGATTACTTATACTTGAAATGTTGGGATCGCAACGGTAAGAATTCAAAATCAATATGTTGGCATTTTATAGCAGGAAAATCACACTGTATAATACGTAAATCAGTACAATAGCAAAATGTCAACTTAAGGGTTTCCATCATTTTGAAGTGTCCGAATTGAAAGTAAAATTGTATAACCCGACAGTTTGTGAATGTCGGGTTCAACATCTCCAACGTCTAACCCGACGGTTTGTAAATGTCGAACTCGACAGTTCGAGTGTCGAGAATGTCGGGAAGTAGACGGCAGTAGGTTTCTCAGGCTTCTTCAACACATCATATTAAGTGTGGTCATTATTATTCAACTACCAAATGACAAAATGTAAATGGCATCTGGGCATTGTCATTAAAGAGACTTTAATGGTGGTAATGGAAGAAATTACTCAAAACCTTAATGGTGATAATGACATTTTGTAAAGAATTCCAAAACCAAACAAATGAATGTATAATACTTTCAAAAATTTCAAAGAAATGCACCCATGTTGTATTGAACATGTACAAGTAAAAAGTTGTAGAAGTAAAATATAAATAATTTGTAATTGCTAACCTCTCAAAATGGATGAAGAATGCAACATAAATGTCTTCTTGATCAATGAAAATGAAGAAGATGGAGAAAAGGTAGGGTTTCTTGTTTATGTTACGTTTTCAAAATTTTTTTGGTGATTTTTTATTAATAAAAATTTATATTAATCAAAAAATACAATTCTCCATGTTTTCTATATAAAAATTAAATGATCACATCAAGTCAATGCTTTTCCTTCAAATCAAGCATTTAATGCTACTAGAAATGTGTCATTAAGGGTAATTTGGACTTTGCACCCCAAAAATGTGACATTTTTGCTCACAAAAAGTGAAAATGACAGATTTTTTGGAACTTTGATTTTTTATGACATTTTTGTTAATTCTCTTTATCTTAATTGTTTGTGATGATAAGGGTATCGCACGAGTGATTTTCTTGAACAAATTTTGATTTTCTTGTATTTCACATGTCCCAGGTTTGCAACTTTTGTCTGATTTCTTGTTTGTTATGCCTTAATTTCTTACATCTCTTCCTCAAATTTTATTTTTTTATCTATTTCTTTCGGTGAGGAGGGAGAGAGAATTTTCATCTTTATTTCTAGGGTATTAAGAATTTATTTGAATTATTCGTAAGCAAAACCCTTTCTGATGCACAAATTTGTTGGAACATATTTATCTTGATTATTTATGATGATAAGGGTATTGCAAGAGTGATTTTTTTTTTATTAAACTTCGATTTTGTAGTTTCTTAAATATTACTTAACATGTAGATTTGTATGAAATTGGACTGCAACTTTTTTAATTGTACGGTTTATGTGTGATGTCAATGGAAGCTGCTGCACAAGGTATTTCTCTATAGTAATTTTGCGGAAAAAAAATTTTTATTGTTGTTTTTCAAATATTATGTGTTATGTGATTCTACGTTTATATGAGACTGTATGTCACTTTGGATTGATTCACAAAAGTGCTTCATATTATTTCTCTTTGGAAGAATTTGTAATCTATCAAATTGCAAGTTTGATTCCTTTTTTTGTTTCATTCAACTTCTGTAAACTTTCTGATGTAGCCATTCTCACGTTATATTCACTACAACATATCAAGTCTTCTATACCTTGCGAAAAATGCTATCTATCACGTTTTATAGCATTTTCAGGAATGCTATTGTAGGTGGTGTTATTAAAAGGCATGCCTCTATTATAACGTTTTAAAAATGCTATTATAAAGTGCTATAAAAAAACTTTTACATAGCACTTTATTATCGTCATGGTTTTAGCATTTATAGCATTCTTTTCATGTAATCTATTTTAATTCAATAGCATTTTTTACTTGTCATAATTTTAGCTTTAATAGTCGTCATGTTACATCTTTTATAACATTCTTTTTCATCGTAATTTTTAATATTTATAGCATTTTTTGAATATAATGTATTATTTTTAATAGCATTTTTTTATTGTAATGTATACATTTTACATAGCATTCCCAATTCCTTAATTATCAAATGTAAATATTCAATATCATTATTTTTAGGGCTAAAAATATGAACAACAATAACGAACCAATAATAAATTTCAAAACATTCATCAATATTGTCTTGCAGAAATATACAAGAGTAGCTATTCAATAGAGATATCTAATTATGTTCTGTCTTCATATCAGATACTATTGGCAATATATGCTTGAAAAGACAATAAACAAAATTAAATTAGAATCATATTATTCTATTTCTTCAAAATGAAATTTCTCGAACTCTTGCAACAAGTTTGGAGAAGACATCCATCAATCCAATAAAGCATTTAAATCTGAAAATTAACAAAATGATGCTACCTATTAGATTGTAAAATAATGTAAAGTAAAAATATTCAAAATTCTAATCAGTGATCGAAGATGTTAGAGTATAAAATTTGATCTTATTGTCTATGCTATTTACTCGATGACAACTTTCTCAATTGGCCATGCAACTGTGGTACCAACATATTCTCCAATGTAAGTCATATATGAAGTAGGCCTCCATAAGAATGCATCAGGTTTCATAGCTACATCAACCCAAACTCTCACAGCATTAGGTCCTAGAGGAAAGTGATGAACCAATATTTTTGGATCATTTGAAGACCAACATCCTTCTACCACCTCTTCTCCTATTCTGGTCCAATCTAGTAGCTTACACTTATTATTGAGTGTATTAATGTTTACACTCTTCAACAACACAAATTTAGAAGCAAGGTTATAGTCAACTTTAAAAATAAATATATATTATCAATTAAAAGGAATGATAAAGTTTACCGGTGAAGACGGTTGTTGAATGTTAGATAATTCTTCACTTTGATTTTCCTGAAACTAGTAAGATAAAAAAATTTTAGAAACTAGTTACTATATCAATAGAAGTAAAAGCGTATGAGTTATATTTCATTTAAAGGAACTTACTAACCTGTTTTTTCAATAAGTCGTTGATTGTTCTCTTCATATCTACCACTTGAATTTTGGTGCAAAATCCATAAATTTGTGCTCGTCTCTATTCACTTCTTAATACCAAATACAGGCATAGCACAATACATATGCGAATACAAATATCATCTGACAAACTTAACAAGTCCTCTTAATTAACTAACTGAAAATAAACCAGCCACTGAGATTATTTCTGTATCCAACACAACTGATAAAAAATTAACAATATGTTATAATTTCTCTGCACCTTGAGAAGTGATCAATTATATAACTATCAAACAATTCACACACTACAGTCCAAAGAAAAATGTTTATCGTGAATCTGCAACACAATCAACAAATTTTCTTCTACACCTTCTTTCTGATTAGTCAAATGAAATCACATACTTTTCAGAGCTTAAACATTTACTTAAGTCTCTGTATGTAATGAGGGCTGCAGATAAAGATAAAAAAAAAAAAAAAAAAAAAAAAATTGG
>NC_036246.1:6717185-6718423 GCF_002742605.1 Olea europaea var. sylvestris
CCACTCTTTCTCACAAATGCCTACAGAACTAGTGGGATAAGATATTGATACAAAGCGCTTGCATGATTCCATGAGCACTCCTCAATTGGTTTGAGGTAACTATTTTTTTTTCAGCCATAGACTATATTACTTTAAAATTATAGGTTGTAGATGATATTACATAATAAAGAGAAATATTAGTTTGAGTGTTTCAAAAAAGCTCTACCCTAAGATGTTATTATAGAGTAAGAGTAAAATATTTCATTTGCAACGTTTATATTATAGTTGCATATCTCATTTATCCTCAATTACATGATTGAAACATTTTTTTTAAAATAGTTATGTGGATTGAATTCTTTAAGAAGTCACATCCACTACAAATACAAAAGGAAATAGAAATCTACCTCTCAAGAGAAATACAATACATTTTAGACAAACAAAACCCTAATGGTTCATGATGTCTAGTACAATCTTTACTATGTGGTCCATCCTCCTGGCAAACTTGCAGCCCGTAGTTTGTATAGCTTGTGGGAAAACTACAGTAGCTCATCATGGTTGGGAAAGTACAGAAATCCTCATGTAATGCATACTTATTTGTAAATTCTACTAAGCACATAAACTACATATTTTTCTGATTATTATTGTCCCGAATATCAGGCTGAGATTGATCTTGAGCCTTCATCGAACAAGCTAGATAGTAAATTCACAAATGGAAGATGGTGACTCTCCAATAGGTATGGTATTGTTACATTTTTAAATATTCCTAATTGCATCTAAATCTGGAAACATTATACTTAAGCAATGAATTTATTCAATTCCAAGCATGGCTTATTAGTATATATAAAACTTCTATCTCCCGCGCATGAAATATACATAATCAATTGTTTAGGTAGCTTGTTATTGTTTCAAATACAAATATGGCTAGAATAAAGTATTATAAATGAACCCAAAATATGAAAAAACAAAAAGCATGTTGTGAGGTCTTTTCTTTGACGTTCTTTTTCCCAACATCAATTCTCACTATCCATTGGCTATCTGAATTTTTTTTTTTGTATATAGAGTGCTTGTGATTTAAATAATAATTATCCCTTGTATTCAATTGAGGTTTAATTATTTGCTTGTAGTTGTAGGCAGGTTTTCAATTACTATTTTGACAGCCTTTGTTGACCTTGCGAATTGGACCTCCTACGTGGCCAATCGATAGCTGCTCCACGTGATCCTCCCTGCATGCAATCAACATACGGTCGGATGTACACGGT
>NC_036246.1:6718756-6732235 GCF_002742605.1 Olea europaea var. sylvestris
TTGGACCTCCTACGTGGCCAATCGATAGCTGCTCCACGTGATCCTCCCTGCATGCAATCAACATACGGTCGGATGTACACGGTCGAAACCAGCTGGGGTGGTGGCGATCGCATACACTTCAACGGTCAAATTAGTATTCGGTGATCGAAACAGTGTCCCGGTTGTGCAAGTGAGTGGGGAGGAGATTATATATATTTTCTTGTTATGGAGAGCTAAGTTGCTAGAGTTTCATTACCTTTGCCTCTTGTCAAACCTTGAGTATTTATAGGTGAGGAGAACCGTTGAATGTGTGACACGTGTATGCATCTGACGGCGTGAGGCGTCTGCTCATAGCTTCAATCAGTCGCATCTATAGAGTGGGTGGGTAATAACTTCTCCTGAGTTGAGTTGACATAAAGTTAATACGTCACATCAACTAGACCCATGGAGACGTCAAATCAATTGGGCCTTGGGGACAGAGAGGATCTTGATATAGATTCTCTTTCTGAAAGTGGCGACGCTGAAGGAGAACCTCGGAGTGCATTGTGCTTCGGTGTCAAGGACACTTCGGTCGGTTCAACAAAATTGTTTTGTGCCTCACAGCGCGTTAGCAACATGTGGACATTGATGGTGGAGTCACTTCGAAAACACTTCGGGTTGGTGGTGGATACCTTGTACTACCACTTTCAAAGTGGTTCAGATATTCTGAAGCATCTTTTCGAAGTGCTTCAGATGGGACGTAACAGTGGTCCCTCCAAGTTCGGGCATGAATATTTATATCATGGGTGGACTTGTTTTCCTGATCGAGTATGTCTGCATTGATTTGTGATAGAAAACTGGCATGGAAGGGTGAGATGTGTAGTTTTTGAAGAGATTTGGGTAGGTGATCAGCTTCTCCCGAGGCCCAGCCTATAGGGGACGGTGTGTTGAGAAAAGGCCAAAGCCTCGCAAGGCTTAGGGACAATGCGTTTGAGACGGCTAAAGCTTTGTAAGCTTAGGAGGGAACGTATCCACCGAGGCCATGAGCCACAGGGAACTTCGAGTCATGTGTACCTAAACTCTGTAAAGCTAAATAGGGACCACATCTGCTTCAGTACGCTAACCCATAGGGGACGACGCGTTGGGAGATGGCTAAAGTTTTGTAATGCTTAGGAGGGAACGTGCCTACCGAGGAGATGACCCACAGGGGACTTCGCATCAGGTGTACCTAAGCTTTGTAAAGCTGATTGGGGACCACATCTGCCTCGGTGCGCTGACCCACAGGGGACGACATGTTGAGAGATGGCTAAAGCTTTGTAATGCTTAGGAGGGAACGTGCCCACCAAGGTAATGACCCACAGGGGACTTCGCGTCAGGTGCGCCTAAATTTTGTAAAGCTAAGTGTGGACCACATCTACCTCGGTGTGCTGACCCACAGGGGACGACGCGTTGAGAGATGGCTAAAGCTTTGTAATACTTAAGAGGGAATGCAGCCACCGAGGTGATGACCTACAGGGAACGTCGCGTCAGGTGCATCTAAGCTTTGTAAAGCTGAGGATTTCGAACTGAGGTGAGCATTGTTGACGTCAAATGATTTGATGGCTATCGCATATTTTTAAGGCGATAGTTGGGTACGATGCCCATTCCCAAAAAAGGCTGTTGCGGCTACTTATTGTAGACGGCTGACGGTGATCGAGGCAACACATTTTATGCGAGCGTGAGGGTCACAGCTAGATCCTGGGCATAGATCAAATCTGGCATTTCATTTCAATGGCTCAGATTTAAGAAGCGATGGACGGCCTAGATTGATCGCGTTTGAATTCAACGGTAGAGATCAGCTGGGACGCTCTATAAAAGGCGATCTTGAGCATTTTCAGAGTTTTTCACTTTTGCGAAATCAGAAAATTCATTTCCTCTCGCGATTCTTACGTGCAAGCGATTTCAGGCGACATTTCCAGTTTCTGGCGATATCTCATCGTGTGTTGATCTTTTTTGACCGTAGGTCCCCCCAATTTGTTGAGTTCCAGTAAGTATTTTCCAAGTTTTTTCACATTTTGTATTTTGCAATGGCTTCGGGAAGGGATTTAGAGGTGGTGAGGGTGGATGAGCCTATTTTAGCGATGCCCAGTGAGATCTTCGAGGCGATATTGGGTGGGGAAAATATTTGGAGAAAGCCTGATAGCCAGTAAATACATCAGAACATTGGGCGGACTTCGAGTTACCAGTCAAAATTGAAGGAAGCCAATCTGGATAGACTTAGGGCTAAATATAGAATACCTAATAGTGTAGAACTGATATTACCGGAGCCTGATGAGAGGACCTGCTATCCTAGGCTAGGGTGTGTGGCCATGAGTGAGGCACTTTTTAGGGCTAGACTTAGGCTCCCCCTTCTTTAGGCTAGTGCTAAGGTCGCACGGGTTAGCTCCAACCCAGCTGAACTCAAACTCCTGGAGCCAAATGGTGGGGTTCTAGATGTTATGGAAGGAGGCGTCGCTGGGGGTGGAGATGCCCTTCTCAATTTTTTAGACCCTATACATCCCTAAAGTAGCGGCTGGGGAGACAAGACTAGGGGTGGCATTATATGACCTCATAGGGTTTCCATACTCCATTCGTGCTCAATTTGTCGAGCACTATTAAAGAATGAAGGGGCTCGTGATGCTAGACTGTCGGGAGATGGGACATGATAGAGGGGGACCCCCTAGCACCTCTTACGGTCCCCACGAAGTATTCCACACTTAGTGAGTACTGTTGCCCTGCAATTTTGTTTATTTTTCTTCAGTTCGGATCCTAACTGTCCTTTTTTTTTGAAGGTTCCCTTCCACGGTGTGAGTTATCGACAGACGACTTCAACATAATTTACATCGTCTACCAGCTGCCCCCAAAGAAGATGTCGTATCACGAACTGATCAAGAAGAACATTCATTTCGTAACACACGACCTGATGGCTTCCCAAAGTAGAGATACGAAGTGGAAATGTCGCGTTGGTTCTCCGACCTCTTCACACTTGTACTAATTTGTCTGTTCCCTTGTAGATAACTTCAACAAAAAGAAGCCTTGAGGCTCAATTTTAAGACAATTCAGAAGATGATGGTCGAGGTAAAAGCCCTGAAGACCTCTTCATCTGCCTATACGAAGCAGATGGAGGATCTGGTTGATACCAGTAAGAGGCTTTAGCCTCTGGCGGATGAGGAGGTTGAAGAAGACCCTGAGGTAAATTTGCTTAGGAAGGGCAAAAAGGATGCGGGCTCTTCGAAGGGAGCCACCCCCAGCTTTGAGACAGACGACAATTCCAGCTGGGGTGATCCTCAAGGAGAAGGTTGTCGAACCCTCTGTGGCTGTCCCTGCCCCCCCTGCTGCCCCGGTCGAAGCTCCACTTTCGGTCGCTCCCCTATCTCAAGTGTCGGGGCAGCCGAAGAGGAAGAGGGCCCACCCCACAAAGGAGGTAAATTTTTTGGGCGTGAATATCGAAGAGCCCGATAAAGAAGTACTGGAGACTCTACCTCCTGAGATGGAGGCAGTGGCAGTGGTCCATAACAAGTACTGGATCGAGGAGTGGAAAGACCACACTACCTCGTGCACTGCTGAAGACCTGGCGGCCGCCAACAGTGCATGCATAGCCCGGGCCCTTAGCACAATGTTTAGCTGAAGGGCCTGATCAAAGATCTGAGGGCCAAGAACGTTAACCTGGCCAAGCGCCTCGAGGAGGCGATGATGTATGGGGATGAGGTCCGGGCTGCTCGGGAAAAGGCCTCTGAAGCGGATTCGATGAAACAGAAGGCGGAGGCCTAGCTGATGAGGGCCAATGCCGATGTTGAAAGGCTGAAGAAGGAGCTACACGAAATTGAGTGCCAGGTGGTTGCTTTGACGAGACAAATTGATCACGCTAACGAGCACCACCGCCTGACCACATCAGCTCTGGAGGCCTCCAACAAGGAAAATGCTGAGTTGAAGTAGTAGGTGAAAGCCCAGGCTAAGGAGATTGCTTTCTTGAATGGGGAGCTAAAGTCAGCAGGGGAGGCAGCTGTGCAGAATTTCATTGATCACTTTGAGGAGCATCCCCTGTACGACGACTTTGCCAAGTACTGGTCCTCTTAGAGTGCCTAGGGACTGTTGGGTCGACTGAAGGAGGTCCAACCTACTTTGGACATATCCTCTTTGAAGGCAGAGTTTGGTGGGCCTACTGGAGGCTGACCTGATAGGTTTGTCAAGGAAGCTCCAGAGGCCCCCCAGAGGAAGAGTCGGCGGCCCGGGTGGACGACGCCCCAGTAGAGTAGGGCTATTTTTGTAATGGCTTCGGCCTCCCTTTTGTAACTTGATTTTAAAATGAATATAATGAATTTTTTTTCTTTCAAGTATTAGTGCTTCCTCCTTTTTCTTGTGTTGAACTGTTCATACTTTAGTAAATGAATGATAAGTACTTAAGCAAACAATAAACACCACTTACTAATAACCAGTCGATAAAAGGAGATCAGAGCAATAACATATTGAATAACTGAGGCAACAACTCATTAACTAATTTGACATAAAGAACTGAAGTATCATTACTTAGAGGTTACATCATCCATCACTAAGGCAATTTCAGCACTTAGTAAGATAGGAAAGTAACAAATGAGATCGGATAACAGTTATTAGACAGGATGGAGATCGGATCGAAACATACGTTCATTATTGATAGTACTTTCTCAAGTGTTCGATGTTCCATTGATGAGGCAGTACTCTCCCTGTCATGTTTTCAATTTCAAAAGTACCAGGTCGGGACTCCTTGCAGATGCGATAAGGAACTTCCCAATTTGGTCCAAACACACTGGCCCCAGTTAGATTTGACAATTGGAAGACCCTTCTAAGGACGAGGTCCCCCAACCGGAGAGTTCGATTTCTGACTTTGAAGTTGTAATAGCGGGTCATCTTCCTTTGATACTTGGCCAGTTTCATTTAGGAGATATCCCTCCTTTCTTCAACGAGGTGGAGTTCGCTCATTCGAGTTTCGTCGTTACCGATCTCATTGAAGTGTATCTGACGATGTGATGAGACTCTTACCTCGATAGGGCTCATGGCTTCGGCTCTGTAGGTCATTGAGAAGGGTGTCTCCCCTGTCGCGGTTAGGCTAGTTGTGCGGATGGCTCGGAGGACGTGGGGAAGCTCATCGGCCCACGCCCCCTTCGAGGTGTCAAGCTTTCTTTTTAGGGTATGCTTGATGGTTTTGTTCACTGTCTCAGCTTGCTCATTTGCTTAGGGGTGATGAGACGTCGAAAAATCCTTCTTTATCCCCAGTTCGTTGCATAAGTCTCACATCTTCTTGTTGTCGAACTGTCTCCTGTTGTCAGACACTAAGGAGTGGGGAATGCCAAACCTGCATCCAGATGAATTTTGTAGTATTCACCTCGATGATTTTGGCAAGAGGTTCAGCCTCGACCAACTTGGTGAAGTAGTCAATGGCGACAATGGCAAAAGTCGCGCTTCCTCTTCCTTTTAGGAGTGGACCAATGAAGTCAATGCCTCATTTGACGAATGACCATAGACTGGTGACTATGGAGAGGCTTTGAGAAGGCTGTCTTTGAATATTTGAGAAGCGCTGGCACTTATCACATTTCTGAATGAATTGGCAAGCATCCATTTTCAGGGTTGGCCAGAAGTAGCCTTGTCGAAGCACTTTGCGTGCCAGAGCCATTCCTTCGAAGAGATTTCGGCAGATCCCTTCATGGATCTCACTGAGTATATACGTGGCTTATTCCCCTCCTACACATCGGAGAAGTGGTGAGGCAAAGCCTCTTTTGTAGAGGACATCCTCTTGTCATCAGGAAGAAGTGCGCAGCTCTCCTTCTTAACTTCCTTATCTCACTTCTCAAAGTTGGTAGTGATTGATCTTTGAGATAGGCCATAATGGGTTGCATCCATATTGGGGTACTTTTTATTCATAACAACTCTTCACCTTCGGAGATGGAGGGCTTCGACAAGCGTTCAATGGGGACAATCTTTAGCAGTTCTGAATCTTTGATGCTGACCAATTTTGACAAGGCGTCTGCATGAGTGTTCTCGAGGCATGGGACTTGGATCAATTCGAACCTCTCGAAATGTGGGATTAGGTCCAGGACCAATTTTAAATATGCAGCCATGCTACTATCTTTAGCGGCAAAGTTCCCGTTGACCTGACTCACCACAAGTTAAGAGTCGCTGCTTGCCATGAACCTTCTGATCTGCATTTCTTTCACAAGTCTAAGGCCTGCTAGAAAGGTCTCATATTCGGTAGCGTTGTTTGAGGATTTGAAGGCGCTGGGCTTTCCAAGACGATCCTAGCTCCGGATCCAATTTCTCCTGAGGATCTATCCACGAACAAGTTCTATGTTGGGGGCTCGGCTGGTTCCATTACTGCCTCCATTTCTGGTGCTATGGCAAATTTAGCCACAAAATTTGCAAGGGATTGTCCCTTGATGGCATGTCTGGGTTGGAACAGTAGGTCGAACTCACTGAGCTCAATTGCCCATTTTAGCAAGCGGCCCGAAGCATCCTTTTTCTGCAGCACCTGCTTCAATGGGAAGTTGGTGAGAACCTCGATTGAGTGGGCCTAAAAGTATGGCCTTAGCTTCCTTGACGTCGTGATAAGGGCGAGTGCCAATTTTTCTATGTCCAAGTAGCGGGTTTCTATCGGGAGTAGTGCTTTGTTGACATAGTATACCATCAATTGGTTCTCGTTCTCTTTCTAACTATGACTGGGTTAACCGCCTCGTCTGAGACCGCCAAGTATAGCAATAGTGATTTCTGTGGTTTAGGTTTGGATAATAGAGGCGCCTCTCCTAAGTACTTCTTCAGGGCTTGGAAGGCTTCCTCGCACTGATCGGTCCATTGGAACTTCTTTCCTTACTTCAACACTTTGAAGAAGGGTAGGCTCTTATCAGTGGCTTTGGAGATGAAATGACTAAGCCCATCTATCCGACCATTGAGGCTCTGGACCTCCTTCAGCTTCTGAGGTGACCTCATTTCCTGTAAGGCTCTAATCTTTACAGAATTTTCTTCGATTCCCCTTTGGTTCACAATATACCCCAAAAACTGACCTGAAGTCACGCTGAAGGTGCATTTGAGGGAGTTCAATTTCATTTTGTATTTTCTAAGAATCTGAAAGGTCTGGTCGAGGTAACTTACGTGTTCATTCGCCTGGAGGCTTTTGACTAGCATGTCATCCATGTAGACTTACATGGTTTTTCCAATGAGTTCGGCAAACATCATGTTGACCAAACTCTGATATGTAGCTCCAGCAGTGTTCAATCCGAAGGGCATAACTTTGTAGGAGTACAGTCCTCTGTCTTTGATGAACGACGTGGCCTCCTCATCAGGTCGAAACATGGGTTTATGGTTGTATCCTGAGCACGCATCCGTGAAGCTCAAGAGTTCATGTTCAGCAGTGAAATCCACAAGATGGTCTATCCTTGGCAGTGGGAAGCTATCTTTAGGGCATGCTTTGTTTAAGTTCGTGAAGTCTATGCACACCCTCCATTTCCCGCTAGGCTTCCTCACAAGGACCGAGTTGGATATCCACTTCGGATAAATGGCTTCTCTGATGAAGCCGTTACGGCTAAGCTTATTGACTTCGTCTTTGAGTGCCTCATACCTCTTCGGGTTGAGGGCTTGTCTTTTCTATCGATGTGGGGCACAGAAGGCGTTGATGTTTAGGCGATGTCAATTGATCCTTAGGTCTATTCCTACCATGTCTTCGTGCGTCCAAGCGAAGACATCCATGTTCATTTTCAGGAAGCTTATCATTTGTTCTTTCACTTCGGGGGACAACGTCTTTCCTATTCGCAAGACCTGACTGGGGTCCTCTGGGTTGACGGGTCGTGTTCGGTTCTAAGCCAGTTATTTGGGGGTCTAATTCATCAAGAGGGTGTCCTTCTTCAAGGGCATCTTCCATGTCGACGTCTTCATCCTGTTTGGAGGTATGCCCTATTTCGGGGGTGTCGAGCATTTCCACGTCCAAGCCGGATTCGTTCGCAACCTCCGTTATGATTACATTAACAGTGCGGGACTCTGATTTTCGCAAAGAGTTTAGATAACATGCTCTGGAGCCCATCTGGTCGCCTTGAATCGTAGCAATTCCATGCTCAGTTGAGAACTTTATACACAAGTAATGGATGGAGGTGACAGCCCAAAAATCTTTCAAGGCGGGTCTGCCCAATACTCCGTGGTAGGCTGACCTGTGGTCTACTACCAAAAATTCCATAAAATGTTGGGCCACTAGGGGAGCTGAACCCGTCTCGATGGATAGAGTAATTTGTCCTCGTGAGATGATGTTGTCTCCAGTAAATCCAAATAGTGGGTCGGTCATGGGGATTAGCCCGTGTTCAATTTGCATTTTGTCAAATATAGAGCCAAACAGTATATTCACCGAGCTGCCATTGTCGACAAGCATGCGTTTGAGTCCGTTTCTTGCTACTGTGGCTCTTACTAGCAATGCGTCACAATGGGGGTGGTGAACTCCTTGTGTATCTTCTTGGGAGAAGGTAATCGAGCTCATCCTGTTGGCTTCTTGGGATTGATTAACGATGTACATGAGCATTAACGGATCCTTTGCTTCCCTTGTTTAGTTCCTTTGGGTATTTCTAGTGTTGCCGCCGATGTGAGATCCCCCGATGATCGTGTCAATTTCCCTGATGATTTGGCCTTCAAAAAATGGGGCCTGATCTCTCTGTCTAGACTCTCCTCTGTCCCTCGATCCTCTTCTTCGAGGTGATTGATCTCTATACCTCCTTTCACCCGTGTTCGGGGAGACGAATCTGCGAGGATGTTTGTCCTTCCTAGATGGATGTGGATTATTCCTATCTGAGCATCGCAGAGCGTCTCTGCATTCGCTGGTCTCATGTCCATAGAGTTGGTGGAAGGTGCAGAACATTGCCCCCTTTAAAGGCCTGCTTGACCGCTTCTTCTTCTTCTTTCGACTATTACCAGTACCCTTAGATAGTCCTACCTCAGCAGGGGCATTCTCCAGCACTGCATTTAGTGTGACAGAAGCTAGTGCCTGTCCGGACATGGGAGCTATTGTATGCCCTGCCTGGGTCCATTGCTGGGTGACAAGGTGCGCAACGGGTCCTCGACCTACTTGCCTCTGAGGCGGAGGGAATTTTCGTGTGGCACGATTTTGGTGATCAATCATCTCTTCACTGGCGATTTCAACTCTCATCATTTCCACCAATTCGTCATAAGTGGTAGAATTCTTGCGGCGCACATCTCTCCAGAACAAAGTGTTTATGTTGAGGCCGTCTTTCAAGGCTGAAAGGGCTTTTCTGTCAGTGACCTATTGGTAGTAGGTGATCTCGTCCGTAAACCTGGCGAGGTAGCTTTTTAGCGTTTCTCCAGGGGCTTGTCTCATATCTTGCAGGCGTTGCACTAGGGCCTCTTCTTCTCTACGTGAGAGGTACTGGTTCAAGAAGGCCTTTTTTAGCTCTGGCGAACTCCTAATGCTCAGGAGAGGCAGCTTGTTGTACCACACTTCAACAGCTCTGGCCAGGGTTAGGTGGAAGCTCTGCATTTCAAAGCAGACAAGGTCCCCTGAGACTCATCTGTGTCATGTACTTCGTGAGGTACTTCTCCGGGTCCCCTTTTCCTTCATGCTTGGGGATTTTAGGTGGTACGAAATTTGCAGGCATTGGGGAGCCTTGGATCTCCCTTGAGGAAGGGAGGTTATCATCATCATCAACAATCTCGTAAGATCGACACGGCCCTTCGGAGTCCCCATCATCTTGCATGTTTTGGGAAAGTGGAGGTGCTCTTCCTCGACTACCCCAATCAACTAAGTTTCTTCTCTCCTTCCTATTTCTAGGTGGAATGGGTGTTTGTTCTTGCTCTTCCCCTTGTTGAATTGATCTTTCCACTGAGTGGACCCTATTACTAGGGTTCACCCTATCCGGTCAAAAACACTGACTGACCTTTGTGCTTCACATTCTGGTGGGAAGTTGTCCCGCAATTGAGGTTCTACTGGTTGGCTCCTTTGCACATAGGATGTGACTTCCATACCCACTTCTCTCTCGAGGGGGGTTCTTTGTGCTGGCTCATATGGCCTCAAGAATGAGACGCAGGGACTTCATGAGCTGGGTAAGATTGTTGGAACAATTGGGCGCCCTGATAACCTTGGGCTCACATGAAGAATTCATGCATCGACATATTTTGAGCTGTGATCTCTCTCATGCCTGCAACTATTTGGGTAATTCCTTTAGTGAGCATGGCCATTCTTTCACCTCGACGACGCCGATGATGGGATCTTTGGTGAGTGACATTGTTTCGGAGCATCTCTTCTTTAGAGGCGTCCATCCGGGGGTTTGTGTCCTCATTGCTGGAACTCATCTTATCTACTCCTTTTTCAAGAGTGATAAGAATCTGGGTTGTAATCCGACTTTATTCTTTTTCTAGAACATCCCCTTTTCAGGGTAAGTCAATGGTTTTCCTATGGCTTTTCCGGTGGAGAACGTAGAACTTTGGATGGGAAGTTTCCCACAGACGGCACCAATCTGTTGACCTCGCGAATTGGACCTCCTACGTGGCCAACCGATAGCTGCTCCACGTGATCCTCCCTTCGTGTAATCAACACACGGGCGGAATCAGCTGGGGTGGTGGCGACCGCATACACTCCGACGGTCAAATTAGTATTCGGTGATCGAAGCAGTGTCCGGGTTGTGCAAGTGAGTGAGGAAGAGACTATATATATTTTCTTGTTATGGAGAGCTAAATTGCAAGAGTTTCATTACCTTTATCTCTTGTCAAACCTTGGGTATTTATAGGTGAGGAGAATTGTTGGATGTGGGACACGTGTATGCATTTGATAGCGTGAGGCATCTGCTCATAGACGTCAATTAATCGCATCTATAGAGTGGGCAGGTAATAACTTCTCCCGAGTTGAGTTGACATAAAGTTAATACGTCATATCAACTAGACTCATGGAGACGTCAAATCAATTAGGCATTGGGGATAGAGAGGATCTTGACACAAATTCTCTTTCTGAAAGTGGCAGCGCTGAAGGAGAACCTCGGAGTGCACTGCGCTTCCCGGTTAAGTAGAATTGTTTTGTGCCTCGCAGCACGTTAGCAACACGCGGACATTGATGGTGGAGTCACTTTGGAAACACTTCGAGTTGGTGGTGAACAGGGACGAATCCAGGATTTTTCATAGGAGGGACTGGAAGTACTTGATAAAGTGAATGTAATAAAATTTATACGTACATAAAAACTCGTTAAATAACATTATTTATTTAAGTCGTTCCCGACGAGGATTTGAAACATAATACTCATCTATAATAGAATCTAAATCTATTTTCTCAGCAAGTTCTCTTTCTATAAAAAGTATCATACAATCAGCAAGAAAATCATCCTCCATTTTGTTGCGAACTGTCCTCTTCACATGTTTCATCGCTGAAAATGCTCGCTCAGTACTTGCGGTAGAAACGGGTAATGTCAATACATACAAGACAAATCAATCTAATCATCATAATGTAAATCTCTGACCTTCCACTCTCAGTCAACTATTTGCATAACTCAAAAAGTGTAGATATTTGAAATCGAGACTCACCCTTCATATCTAACTCATAATGTGGCAACTCATATTCCAATGTAATAATATCTTGCTTCAAAAAATCTTGAGGGTAAAATTTCTATGCAAGTGTGCAAATTTTTCGACTGTCAAACGATCTAAATGAATCTTTAGGATCCAAAGCTGCACAGAGAGAAAAGGAGTTCTACTGATATGTCATTAAATCTTGTATTTAACTCCATCATTACAAAATCTATTGCTTCATTAAAAACATCATAGTGATAATAATGCTCAATTGTAGTTTCATCACTAGAACAGCCAATGTTATAGAAACCTTCTAGATCGGGTATTGTAATATTATTCTTTGAGCAAAAGGATTTTACTTCTTGAAGAAATTCTTCCCAATCATCATCTCTCAATTTTTGAAGCAATTATTTAATGGTAGACACAAACCTTAATGCAGTCAAGATGTCTTGGGATCTTCTTTGAAGGGCTTGACAAAGAACATCACTGATTCTCATTATTCTATACATCAAATGCAAGATAAATATGAACTTAAAACTCACCAACTTTTTGCAAGCACCATTAGATTTAGCTTGAGATCTACCGTTTGAACAATGATCACAAATATATTGAAGCACTTTGCGGGTTGCACCTTACGTATCTATCAAGCTCTTTATAGAGTTGTAATGTGAGCTCCAACGAGTAGCTCCCGATCGTTGCAGATTAACCATTTGATTAGCCTCCACTTCCAGATTCACACTCCCGGGTATCCAACATATGTTGAATTTCCTCTCTATGAGAAAATTGCAACTCAGTAACTCATTTAGGAAAAGAAGTAATAACATTGACAATCTTATCCAAATGAGAAAAGAAGTTCCAAATGACATTGTCTTCTTTAGCTGCCACGACCAATGTTAGCTGTAATCGATGAGCAAAACAATGGACATAGTATGCACATGGACAATCTTTAAGAAATAATGCTTGAAGTCCATTCCAAGCACTTTGCATGTTACTAGCGCCATCATACCCTTGTCCTCTCATTTTGTTTACCCGAAGTTCATATTGAGTAAGAACATCACATAATTCATTTTTGAGATTCGATGAAGTAGTGTCACTGACTCTTTTGATTGCAACGTTTTATCAAACTACCATGACTATTCACAAACCTCAAGATAATGGTCATCTGCTCTTGATTAGATGCATCTTGTGCCTCATCAACAAGAATGCAAAAGCATTCATCCTCAACTTCCTATCGAATCATATGTCGTACTCTATTGGCCATAATATGCAAAATTTCTTTTTGAAAGGTTGGAGCAATGTATTGGGCATTTTGTGGTGCATTTTCCAAAACAACTTTACTAACATCTAGATTCAAATTTGCTGCGTACTTTATTCATTGTATAAAATTCCCACGATTACGTGAAGATGGAGATTCATCATTACCTCTAAACCCTAAACCTTGAAATGCTCACCATCGAACACTTTTAATTGAAGTCATTATACGCAAACGACGTTTTCGAATTTCCTCTTTCGATACAATATTCATTAACTTATCAATATGCTAAGACTGTTTGATTAAATCTTTAGCTCTAGTCTCACACAGTTTATGATATGCTGAATTAGCATGAACAAGAAATGCACATTTATTTCCATCTTTCACCCTCTTCCATTTATTATATATCCTTCAGTAACCAATCCCGAACAGGCAGAAGAATTACCCTTTTTCTGAAAAAGAAAACAGTAAAAGCAATATGCCTTTTCAATTGTAGAAGAATACTCCAATCATGGAAATTCTGTGAACCATTTTTTCTGAAAGCGACTAGCTTGTTTTTTTCCTTCTATCATTGGATACTCCTCAAGCTTCAACTGATAAGGTCCAACTTTTATATATGCAATTCTAATCTCATCTTATAGATTGGTAGGATGTTCAAACATTTGTTTTCTTTTTCCCGGATCCCGTTCAATACTAGTATATGATTGCAATTCCGGAGTTGAGACTGACGGATGTTC